>NW_024423344.1:52172309-52265050 GCF_017311325.1 Ursus maritimus
GGGTGGGGAGGGGTGGGAGGAGTGGGGAGGCCGCAGTGTTGCAGGAGGAGGAGGTCACGGAGAGGACGTGACCGCTGGTTGCCCCCTAGCTGGATTGGGCAATTAGATGTTGCCCACCCCTCCCCTGTCCTTGGAATGTACCTTTGGCCCACAGTCCCACAGTGGGGGCGGTTTTCGAGGGCGCAGCCTTGAGAGCACATCTAGATGGGGTGCAAGCTGAACCCCATTAAGGCCTCTATAAACCTTTAAGATTCTGGTAGGCGGGTGCGGAGCCGGGCTGGTCTTCCCGCAGCTGAAGGCAAGACTTCTAAGCAAGCTCCCTCGCTTATTGGAAACTGCCGCCTAGCAGTCCACAAGGGTCTGCCTCTCTCTTCCATCTCTCCTTCCCGGTCCTGTACCAGGCCAGTTTCACATTTCACCTGGAAGCTCCCGAGTGTGAAGGGTACAGTTTCCATTCTGGAGATGGATGGTGGCGATCGGTGCACATAATTGTGAATGTACTTAATGCCGTTGAGCTGTACACTTAAAAATGGCTGAAATGGAAAAAAAAAATTTGAAGTAGGCTTCACATCTGGCCTGAAGCCCAACGTGGGACTGGAACTCAAGACCCAGAGATAAGACCTGAGCTGAGATCAAGAGTCAGATGCTTAACCAACAGAGCCATCCAGGCGCCCCTAAAATGCTAAATTTTATGTTATGTCTTACCGCAATTAAAAAAAACACCACCCTAGACTTTGTATTAATTCAAGACAAATCACCAACGCGATACCATGATACCTAAAGTCTTGTAGACTGTGCTTTACCCCTGGGCCCCTGAAACAGCCCTGCCTGCGCTGAGGGTCTTGAAAGATCTTCCAGTTACCTAAGTCTGTCCACTTCTCAGTTTCCTCCTGCCTCAGAGGGACTCAGAATCGGGCCTGGGCTGTGTAACAGATACCAGCCTCCATTTGGTCTCTGTTTCTCCTCGGGAGCCTCAGAGCCCTGAAAATGTAACCTCTGCTTTCTTCTTTACCTACATGTCCTGTCCCTCCCCCCACCTCACTAGAAGAGCCTGGAGACTACATGCCAATCAGTTCAAGTAAATAGGCACCTGTGGGCACAGGGGAGTTGCTTCCTGATTTAGGACACCAGTTTCAGCTGGGAAGGACCTACTAGTATAATGAATAAGATAGATCATATTATTCTGAAATGAACTTTTTACTTTGTGTTTAATCCCCTTACAGGAAGCTAGTGGAAGGGAGGGGCCATTAACTGTGTATGTTCCCAGGGTCTAACACTGTGCCAGACATACAGGAGTAGGTATTCAGGAAATTTGTGCAGCTGAACCAGGGATATTCATATCAAACCAATTAAGCTAACATTTAGTAAGTAAGTGCTTGTATTAATTATATATTGCTGTGTAGTAAATTACCTCAAACTTAGTGTTTTAAAACAATATTAATCATTTATTACCATTTACAATTTTGCTGGATCAGAAATTCAGGCTTAGCACAGGAAAGAGGCCTTCATGCTGACTGGGACCACAGGCAGATGACTTGAAGGCTGGGGACTGGAATCATCTGAAGCCTCATTCATTCACATGTCTAGTGCTTGATGTTGGGCTGTTACCACGTCTGGCTTCTCCAGGTGGCCTGGGCTTCTTCCCAATATGGTGGCTGGACTTCAAGGGTAGGCATCCTATGAGAGAGAGAGAGGAAGTGGGCAGGAGCCATATATTTCCTTATATGACAGCCTCAGAAGTTACACAGCATCATTTTTGCAACTTTTGGGACGGTCACAAGGTATGCCTAGATTCAAGAAAAGGAAAGAGACCCCAGTGGAGGCGTGTCAGTCTTACTTGGTAAGAAGAATGTGTGGGATGGATCATGTCAAACGTGGCCATCTTTGGAAAATCCATTTGCCACAGAGCCTATAATGTGTCAGGCACTGTGTTGATGCCTTTCTCTAGGCTTTTCTTTAGAATACCTAAGTTCTTTCAGAGGCTTGAATAGAGGTCCATGATAGCAGCATTCTTTTATTCTTGTTCTTCTACTTCATATTCTCTTAAGTCTAAAAATGCAGAATGTAATAGATCATCTTTTTCATGGTGCAAGGCTGATTTACTTATTAACTTGTTTGCTTGGCTAGTATTTATTGAGCACTAGCTGCTCGGCACTAAAGTTAAGTGCCAAGAAGAGATGTGAACAAAACAGATGTTGTTTTCGCACATATAGAGGTTGTGGTCTGGTTGGTGCTGGAAGACTACATTGTAGCCATCATTTCATTTTTGTGCAGAATGAAGACCTGGTCAGATAATAGAATTATAGATTGACAAGGATATAAAAGATTTTCCTGAGGGCCACCCTTCTTTCTTATAGGCCATGTCGACCAGATGGCTGACCATTCTAATTTTAAATCCATCCAGGTTATAAGAAGACACTTCTGATGATAAAGCCTCATGGCAATTTAAGCCCATTTTTCTCTTGTCTGGTTTTCTGTCAAGTCACATAAGTGCTCAGTTCTCTCCATACAAAAAATTGATATATATTAAGTAATTATTAAGTCACTTATTAGCTCTTCCCTTTTCTGGCTAAACTCCTCAACTTTTAAACTTTTCCTCATAGGGCTATGGTCTATTCTGTAATCATTTTATTATTTTGTCTTGTTTCCGTAGGGAATCTCAAACTGTGCACAGTATTTTGAATAAAGCCAAGAAGCCACAAGAGTGAAGAGATAACGGGTGGGCACCAAATGTATTCTGTGAGTACACACTGATAACGCTGACTTTTAATGTGACGCCACACTGTTTTTCTGTCTCTTAGGATTCATTGACTCTTCTGTTCCCCTCCTTTGTCATGTGAGTTCCAGGTCATATTTGTAACTTTGCTCTAGTTTGTGTGTTGTTTTTAAATGACCATGTTTAACACTACCAGCAGAATTAACACTGTACCAATTGAAATAGGCTCTGGGATCTTACTTTCTTATTTTGATACCTTAAATATTTTTAGCATCCTTTGTGACCTAGGATCAAATGTTTGAATTTATATGTTTAGACACACCAGTTTGAAACACGCTTGGACCTAGTTTCATTCATTCCGCAAATATTTATGGAGTGCCTGCAATATGCCAGGCAGTATGCGAGGTGCTCGGGGGTCTACTGCCCAGCAAAAGCAAGCTGGGTGCCTATTATTACCATCTTACATTAGTATGGTACATTTGTTACTGTTGACCTACCAGTATTGGTACATTTTCCTTGAAATCCGTAATTTATTCAGATTTCCTGAGTTTTCACCTAACGTCCTCTCTCTGTTCCAGCATTCCATCTAGAATACCACAGTACATTTAGTCATCGTGTCTCCTTAGGCTTTTCTAGGCTGTGACCATTTCTCAGATTTTCGTTGTGTTTGACGACCTGGAAAATTTTAAGGAGTACTATTCAGGTGTTTGTAGAGGGTCCCTCCATTGGAATTAGTCTAGTGTTTTTCTCACGATCAGACTGGCGTTGTGGGTTTGTGGGGGGAAGACTGTGGAGGTAAAGTGCCATTCTCACCCCAGCAGATCTAGGGTACGTGCTATCAGCATGATTATCGCTGTTGGTACTGACCCTGATCATTTGCCTGAGGGGGTGTTTGTTATGTTCATCACTGTGAAGAACACCGTTCCAGGCCAGACTCTTTGCAAAGAAGTTACTATGCAGAGCCCACACTCAGACAGCAGGAGTTAGGTTCCACCTCCTTGAAGGCAGAGCGTCTCAGTAAATCATTTGGAATTTTTCCACCTGATAGATTTGTCTTTTCTCCCCTAGAAGATTTAATAGCTAGCTTTGTTGTTAGGTAGCCCTGTGACCTCTGGCAAGTCGCTTTCTCTTGATGAGTTTGCTTCCTTATCCTTGGAACCTGTCTTCTTCACATACAGTTGGGAGACGCGGTAGGCCAAAAGGCTTTGTGAACTGCGACCATACGAAGGGCTTGGTAATTGTTTCTCTAAGTTCAGATTTCTCGCCCCCCGGGACCGCCTTTCCTGAAGGTTATCTCTGTGGTGCTTTCCGCCTCACTCTCAGTGGAATGGCCACTGGTTGTTGGTGGTGGGGGACCTGAGGCCTCAGGGGGCAGCTGCTGGCTCGGGACACACCCACGGGTCCGAGTAGGGAGTTCTGCTTCGCTTTACTTACATTCTCTCCCTTCCTGCCAGGGGAGCTCCTCATGTGGGGTGAGTGCTGTGGTTAAGATTACCCAACGTCGCTGTTCTAAGGCTGTTCACCAGGTCAGAGGTATGAGGAAGAGAAGCGCTTGTTCATCGGGTAACACGAAGAGAGTCAGGAGCATTTTGGTCCAAGGATTTCAGCAGCCTCCTCGGTACTCGTCGCCTACTCTTTTGGGCTTCCTCGCTCTCCTTGCTTCTCCCTCAGACTCTCCTAGCAGTGTTTTTGGTTTCAGTTCTGTGCAAGTTCCTAACACAGTCGCAGGTTGTGATTAGGCTGATCGTCTTTAGAAAAGCCACTTGAAAGTCAGGTTCACACACGGCGCACGCACGCTCTTCGCAGAGGCCGGCAAGCTTGCTGACTGGAAGCCGGCCTGCCAGAACAAGACCCTTCTGCGAACACCGGGAACAATCTGCTATTGTCTCCTGGGACAAACGGTGCCAAGAAAGAATGAAAACCCTGAGCCAAGAGGAGGAATCCCGCATTAACTGCTTCACCACTAAAAGTAATTATGGGAAGGGAGAGAGAGGGGCTAACACCCTGTCCTTTGTGTTTAGCTTGCCAGGACCCACAGAGCCCAGATGTGACCAGGGCAAAGCCTGTCATGTGTCCTGGTACAGCGGAGAGAATGGTTGGCCCCTGTGGGAGCACACGTCAGGTCTGAGCCCTGCCTTCCTCCTGAGCATGCTTGATGCTGCCGGTGGAGAGAGCCGGGCGCCCCCTCAGTTTCCTTTCCGCTCGATTGTCTCAGTTCCAGAAGCTGTTGCCTCAGGTACAGGCCTGTGCCGTGGCTTCGGGGGAAGGCGGGGGGAGTGTGCACAGCTTCAAGGGCACCTGAAGAGAAGGGGATAAAATGCAGTGTCTGTGGAGGGACCTCAGGAAAGAGAAATGAGAGGGAAAATACCAAAGAAAATACACTGAATTAGGTCATGGGGTGGCTTGTCTTAATTTTATTAATTCTTTAATTTATCTCTTAACGAGCATGGGGGCAGGAAGAGTTGGGGGCAGGGGACTAAAATTCTCCAAGCCCCTCTTCCGTGTTCTCCCCTAGACTCTGATGAATAAAAGTAAAGGGGTCTTAATTAAATCTATGTGGAACCTCCATGTTCTTCCTTCGTACAGTTTGCGTCAGGGTCTGATCCCCACTGCAACACGTAGGAAACTCTCTGGTGATATTCGGAGCCCCCTGTTCTTTAGCTGACCACTAAGCCAGGCCACCCTAACTCCTGTCCTCACACAGAGTTCAGCTTTACTTGAAACGTTCAAAGCCTGTGCAATAGTTCAAGACTGCAGGAGTGTTGGGAGGTATTGGCTTCACGTGAGTGATCACTATGGGTAGCGGATGAGCCTCTGGGTCAGCAGTCACACTTCCCTCCTGTGATTCAAGGTGTCTCCACACAGGCAACGTCTTCAGAGGAGAAGCCCATTTCTGAGTTACCAAGATTCCTGGCCAGGTCCCATTCTAGTTTCATGCACACGTTTGTCTGTGATACTCGATGAACTCTCTGTGGCAGAGGGGGGGAGGGAAAGTCCGCCTTTGTTTTAAAATTTGGGTCTGCTCATTTCCATACCTGCATCACAACTGTGTCTGATTCTATTAGGATTTTTAAATCATAGTTCTCTCTGTGGGGGTGTCTGATAATCACCCAAGGAAGGTTTGTGCAAAACTGTAGAGGGTCTGGATGATACTCTTTTTCCTCAGAGAAGATGTTGTTTGGTTTCTGGAAGGCAGCTCGCAGAGGAGCAGATCACCTTCGTTCAATTGGAGGGACACTCATTTGAGCCTGAGTCTCCATCTTTGAGGCTTTGACTCTTAAGGGTTTGCCCTTACTTCTCGGGTGTGGAAAGTTTCAGATGAAACCCTGGAGTGTTTGCCTGGGCGCTTCCTCTATCGCGACCCTGGACTCAATTTTTTTCCTTAGCGCAGTGAGGCTGTCAGTAGCTCTGCTTGATGTTTCAGCCTCTTAGCATGCACCTTCCAGATCGGCGGCACTCTCTCTTGGCCTGCACCACAGACAAGAGGAAACATGGCTCAGACCATGGGGCTTATTTTCCTGTAGATGCCTTCTCTCTAGGATCCTGGCTTCTTGTGTCTTGGGTTTCTCAATAGTCCTGAACTCCCATTTTTGACTCTCCTGTTCCATAAGACTGCTAAAAGTTTTGCTCCCTTTCTCTGCACCTCGGCAGCCACTTTCTGCCCACCCTCTTCATTAACTTTTCTTCTTTCAAGGATCTTGACCCCCTCGAGTAGCTACTTTCATAGTTCTTCAACACCATTAAATAGGAGTGGGGGGGGGGCGCTGCTTGTCTGGTTCTTCTGAGTTAGTGTGCTATAAGCCAGGTAGCAAAGTCTTGTCCTTATTTTAGATGTCACTGATGGAAAGTGTTCTAAAGTTTCCTTTTCTCCTGCCTTGTTCTGAGTCTTTCGTTTCAACCCAGGGAACCAAGAAGGTACTTGTTTGACTTGACTTACAGTTTAAATGTGCTATGTGTCATATTTGGGATTGTGTATGTGTTTCTCATGGACAGGAGCTCGTATTTCTTCTCCCATTGTGATTTACAGAGTGGGAACTCTAGAATAACTGGCCAGTAAATGGATTTTATAGTTACTGTCTTACTGGCAAGAAATCCCACCTCCACCTCTCCAGGAATCCGGCTGAATCATTCAGGGTGTCAGCCAGACAGAGATTTCCTGCCTGAGATAGGACAGACCATCTGCATCCCACTTGAGGCAGAGGCGAAAGGAAGCCAAAAGACAGATTGCATCAATTTCTTTAGCTGTAAAATGAATAGGATGATTCTAGAAAATATCAAAGTTTCTTCAGACCCTAATAGTTTGTGAACCTGTTAGCGAACCCACCCTCATCCTTTGGTCCCTTTATTGAGGAATTTGTTAAAGACAGGGCCCATCCGCACCCGTGTTTCCTCAGGCCACTCCCATGCTCAGTGACACTCTGTGGTGAGAGAGACTGTAGTCTGCATGCAGATTTTTCCATTAAGCTTGTCTACCGCTGTATGCGTTTCCCAGGGCTGCCTTAACAAATGGCCATGGACTTGGTGGCTTAAAACAAACAAGTTTATTCTGTCACAGTTTTGGAGGCCAGAAAGTCTGAAATCCAGGTTTCAGCGGGGTTGTTTCCTTGTGGAGGCCCTGAGGGAAACCATCCCATGCCTCTCTCCTGGTTTCTGGTGGCTGCTGGCAACTCTTGGCATTCCCTGGCTTGTCGCTACACCACTCCCATCTTTGCCTCCATCTTCCTGTCACTGCCTCCTTTCTGTGTCTCCCTGTGTCTTATCCTCCTACGAGGACACCGAACATCAGATTTAGGGCCCACCCTAAATCCAGGTTGACTTAATCTCAAAATCCTTGGTTACATCTACGAGGACCCTATTTCTACATTCTGAGGTTCTGGGTAGGCTTGAATTTTTGGAGAACACCAGTCAACCCACCGTAACTGCCAAAATCAATCAAACAGGAAACTTGTTGAGGGCAGTAATTATGTATGTCATGTTCACTACAGTATCCTCAATGCCTAATTCAAGGCATTTAATATTTGTTAAATAAATGAAGGAATAAGGTATGAAATAGGGTCTAGATGGTAGGAACTCAATACATATGGCCAGCTGCATTCAAATTAAGATGTCATTCATGGCCTAATCTTCTAGAGTGCTTGCTTTTTATGAGTTTTCAATATATTTATGTCAGTTCTTCTCCGTGGGTGGATGGAAATGCAATCCATGAGTGAAAATTGTATTACTTGGTAGTCTACTTTGAAAAAATTAATCTCTATATCAATTCTTTACTTTTGCTTTGTCTTGCCTCCTTTTTCTTTTTCTTTTGTCTTCTACCTAGTTTCTGTTGGAATTGTTTACTATTACGAGTTACAAGTCCCCTATTTTCTTCTCAATTCTCTTTCTTTTTTATGTCTTTTCTCTTTTTTCAAATCCTCATATTGTGCTTTCAAAAGGTATGGGTCTGCAATGTAAAAATTATATATTTTTCACGTAAGTATCGATTTCAATATATCCAACAAATGTATATTTCAATAAAACTTAGATGAAAGGGATCCCAAGGGTTCAGGTAGCTTAATCTGCAGAAAGAGAATGATACTTACTTAGTGATTTTTTTTTTTTTTTACTGTTTCCCTGCAGAAAGGAAACACAGATTATTTTATAGTTTAAATTAACCTTAGGAGGAAAAGAATTCCATGTTTTCCGGCATATAGTCCTTTAAGGTATTACCGTCTGCATCTCTTCTAACTAATAAACGAGGCCATAATGAGGGGGCGACATTATACATAATAAGCTGCTAGCCATCCAACTAAGAAATCCTTTCTCACGCTATTTCCTGCAGAGTGAGATTGTACGGATGCCTGCAAATATCTAAACTGGCTGCACTGTTTGAACATCCCTATTACCTTGCTGAGCCTCAGATCTAAGTTCTTTGATTTGTTCTCCCAAGCTCCTTAAAGCTTCTTCTATGCCAGTTTGGATAGTATTTAGGAATCTTGATGACTATGCTCATTATCTAATACAAAGTGACATAAAACACTCCTGCCACGAACTCTGCCACGTAACCATACCCTGCTGAACTCCCTCGATTCATTCGGTACTAGATTAATAGCATTTATGTTATTCATAGATCTCGGTTGACCTTGATCTGCTAGAAACTCCCTCCTTTTTATCTCTGTTCCATACTGGGGAGGTTTTGTCCCACACGAACAATGGTTCTTTTGTACATCAAAGCACACGCCTCCCTTCCCCAACATCCAAGTTTTAATTTTCCTTGCATGCATAATATGTATCTCTCTTCTGTTCAATGTCTGTTACTTCTTACCTAGGTTTAATTGATGGATAATAGAATTTTCTATTTATTTTGCAAAAAAAAAAGTACTTAAAAATTAACCTTTTGGTATCTGAACAACAGCAAAAAGACTGCAGCTTTGGGAATGAAAAAGTTCGCAAAAATGATTTTTCTTCTGTTTTTCAAATTTATGAAGTACAGGTTAAGTAAAGATCTAGTCCATACCTCCATTTGTTCAGCATCTTCCAAATAACGGTATTTATTTGCCTTGGAAAATAAAAGAGTTTTAACCACACTGAAATATCACTATTTGGGTTGAGTATTTAACATATATCTCTATATATTTTGTATATATATGCATATATGAAATATATGTGGATATATATATGTAAACACACACATGATCTTTCAGTGAGTAATGATACAGACATTGGATAAAAGTTTGTCAGCAATAATTGAGAGTTTAACTCACTGAGTCAGTTCTGTCACTCCTTTTGGGAAACTTCTCTGAAAAGCACGTATCAAAAGCAAACAAATGAACAAAACAGAAAACAAAATCTAATAACAAAAGCCTCGTAACTTAGAAATTACTCTGTACTATAAATCTTCTGTCCTCTCGATAAAACATCTTAATTACAAAGCACCCCCTTCAATTAGCTTATTATTTTGTAATCAGTGAATACTTATCTGGTAGTTAGTCGTCCTGCGTAAAATATTTACAACTCCGTTCTCCTCCAATTACTCTAGTAGGTGCATAAAATCTTTTAAAGCCTTCTTTTATGGAGTCCAATTCAGAGTGCTCAAACAGTCTCTTGTTTTTACTTCGGGATTCAAATTTTGATTTATTTATTCGATGTGTTTGTTGTTCTGGTATGTTGCTTCTCTGTGAGGAGATATTCTGTAACTATTGGTGGTAGCAAAATGTATAATGAAAGTTATCTACCATCCTGAAAATGTTTTTCCACATTCTCAAACTTTAGTTTGAATAAATAGAACCTGGACAGCTTTTTTAAAAATGCAGATTCCTGGGCCCCATTTTGAGAAATGCTGACTTAGTAGATGGGAGGGTCAGGGACCAAGCCTACATTTTTTTTTAAAAAGATTTTTAAAATTTATTTATTTGAAAAAGAGAGAGAGAGAGCAAGCGTGCACAAGCATAGGGAGGGGCAGAGGGAGAAACAGACTCCTGGCTGAGCAGGAAGCCCGAGGCAGGGCTCGATCCCAGGACGCTGGGATCATGAGCTGAGCCAAAAGCAGATGCTTAATGACTGAGCCACCCAGGCACCCCCCAAGCCTACATTTTAAGAAAGTAGCTCTGTTGATCCCAATGTGCTTGGCTACAGATTATATTTTGAGAAACATTTTTCTAAACCATTAGGGAGCGAAGAGCTTAGTTCCATTGCTGGGGAACTAGACTCTGAAGGCTTGAAGGGTGCAATGGAAATGTATTCTGGAATGCTAATGGTACACCTAGGCAGACAACACAGATGCACAAAATATATAAACTCTGGTGGAAGAAATACTTGATAGGTCTGGCTCTTGCCAAAAGTAGGAAGGGGAAGCCCTTACAGAAATTGGTGTAGCAGATAATGTGGAATGAGGAGTGTTGCTGGAGGTGAAAGCGGTAGGACATTTTCCTCTTTACGTCTGTTGGGCTTATTTAAAATGAACTGGGCCCCCCCTGATTACTCATGCAAAAGACCAGGACAGGCTAAAACTGCTCCATGGGAATAAAATTACTCACCAGCCCCTATGTACTTGTTTTTGTTTTTTAAGTCTGCCCATAACCGTACCATAGGGATACTTAGGAAATGAAGTGATTCAGTCATTAGACAGTTTTTAACTCCTTCAGGATAAAATGCTCATTTCCCCAGATGAATAGGTGTAGGCTATTCATAGTCCAGATTAACATCATTAGTGTAGAGCCTACTTTAAAATTAGGTCATATAGTTAATTGTTTTTATCTACATTTGGCTTTGCTTAATTACACGAGCTAATACACGTGAAAGTGCCTGGCACGGAATCCGGCGTGTGCTAAGTACTTACATCCAATTGCTTGGTTAGCTTCTCCTCCTGGATAGCTTGCAGCCGCCTCAAACTCAGTGTAAGCCGGATGGAACAATTACTGTGTCTCCTCTCCAAATGTTCCCTACACTACCATCACTCAAGCCAGAAAACTTGGTTTTATCCCTGATGGCCTTCTCCCCTCCAAGTCTTATTGATTTGACTTCCTACATATTCCCTAAATCATCCACTTCATTCATTGCTCAGTGAACCAGTCACAGCCTGCATGAAGTTTCTGGGCAGACTGTGTGCCATGGCCCTCAGGTCCAAAGAACTTAGTACATACAAGAAACACAGAGATTCAGCATGCAGGGGGACGGAGGCCAAAACACAAAGCGCCCTTTAAGCCATGTTAAGAGTTTTTGAAATTTTATTCTAAGAACAATTGGAGAAGTTTGAAGAGTTTCAAGCATGGGGGTGACATGATCAGATTTGAGTTTTATTTTTTTAATTTTTTTAAAAGATTTTATTTATTTGAGAGAAAGAGCACGAGCAGTGGGGAGGGACAGAAGCAGGCTCCCCGATGAGCAGGGAGCCTGATGCGGGGCTTGATCCCAGGACACCGGGATCATGACCTGAGCTGAAGTCAGCTGCTTCACCGACTGAGCCACCCAGTTGCCTCCAGATTTGAGTTTTCCATCTCTTGGGCTCTGTCACCACGTAAGACCGGGTCACAAACATCTCTCCTTAGGAGTATCATATCCGGTCCCCTTGAGCCCTTCCTTTTCCCCTCAAATGCATGCTCTGCATTGCAACCAAGCAAAACCCACAAACAAAACCCTTAGGGATCTGATTATATCATTTTCCTGTTTCAAGTCTTTTAATGGTTTCCCGATGCCTTTAGGATAAAATCCAAATTCCTTGACAGGGCTTCCATGGCTTATGAGTAATATTTACCTTCCCAGGCTCTTCTCTCAACCACTTTCCCGCATACATTCCAGCTACACTGAACATCTTTCAGTTATTCTAACGAACCATGCTCCCTCTCGCCCAGACCTTCCTGTTCTCCATGCCTGGGCACCAATCCTGCCTAACTGTGTTTGGACTGGTGAATTCTTTAAGCTTTATTCGCACAGCTTTCGACTCTGTAGAATACCCTGCAAACGATCGCCATCTTCACATCTACCGCGTGTTTCCCTGCTAGACTGAAGCTCCGCCAGTGTCTGTCCTGGTCATTAATTCGACCACAGATCCTCACACAGCCCCTGCCCTGGCATGCTCCTGCGGAATGAATGAATGAGCGGTACCTATCAGCTTCCTTCACTTTGCCTTTTATTATATCGTGTCTTCCTTCTAAACAGTTCATTGGAGAAAGGACTATCCAGATAATAACATACCTGTTTTGCATTTAGATGATGCATTTTAGTCCCATTACAGTGTTGGGAATAAAAATAACCAAGTTAAATTTTAGACAGGGATGTGAAATCTGATCTTAGGCAAACAAAGAAAGACCTAAGGGGAATTTTTTTTTCTATTCTAAATGGGGGATGCTAAATAATTGTTAAATATAACCAATATCATCAGTTGCTTAGGGTTTTTACTAATTCCTTTCACAATCATAATTAATATTTGAAAAATGCTTTCTATTTTATAAAGTGTTTTCACACACATGATCTCATTATCCCAAGAATGCTGTATTATCATTACCCACCTTATAAAGTAGAAAATCAAGGTCTACGTGTAGTGCAAAGTGACTCCCCAGCGATAAGTGGTAGAGCAGGACTTGAACCCATGTCCTGACCTCAAATCCAGTGTTCTGCTATGTCACATTCCTTTCCTCAATGTCTGAAAGCAAAACCAAAATATTTGGTTACTCCTGGGCATGGCTTTGTGTGCATGATTATTTAATCCAGTAAAAGCTGAACATAATTGGGAAGAAAAGAAAAACAACTGGGAACATGACTGTTTTGGCTGCGAATGGAACCCGTTTCTGAAATACTTGCTTGTAGAAGGAGCAACAGCAGGGGACAGATGTGCCACACCTGATTGCCATTCTCATTAAGCAGGTTTCCCACCTGAGGAGGAAGACTTTGCTTCTCAGACCCTGTGATGGAGGGAGGCCTCCAGCTGGTGTCAGACTTTTCAATTTTTAAGAGCCAATAATCAATCTCCAGAGAAGACTGAGAGTCAGCTAGGTACTTAGTGAGTCTAAAGGAAAGATAGAAGGCAGAGGTAAAAAAAAAAAAAATAGAGAGAGAGAGAGAAGATAAAAGAAAAGAAAAAAGAAAGGAAGAGGAAAAAGAAAAGAGACCATTCTTGCCCTGATGCAACTTCTCATCTATGGGGGAAATGCATAAACCTTCAAAACCTACCAACATGAGAATAGCGACAACTGAATTAATAGCAGATGATTCAATGAAGAGCCTAGGTCAGCGGTTCTCAAACTTGAGCGCCTCAAAAATCCCTCTAGAGTTCTGTGGCCCCGACCACAGCCCACACCAATGAAGGCAGAATCTCCAAAGATGGAACCCAGGCAGCAGCACTTGCCCAAACCCACCAGGTGACTCTAATGTTCTCACAAAGCGCCAAGTATGAGAACCACTGCCCAGAATACGCTTCTTTTGCTAATTTAATAGAAGTTAGCCAAATTTTAGTTTTATGACCGCTGATGTGGTTTTGATTATTTTGAAAAATGCTGAAAAATTCCTGAAATATTGAACCAGAAGTTCACTTAAATCTCCTTTAATTCAAGGAGCCCGTGACAGTAAGCAACACCCGCTAGAGGAATCGTGAGAGCTCAGCACAGGGCTCGGGGGTTTATCTGGTTTATCTCATTTACACTAATTGAATTCTCACAATCCTGAGGTTTCATTATTAACCTGTTTGAAGATGAATCAACTGAGGTTCAGATATTATCTGCCTGAAGTCATAGAACTGGTAAGGAGTCGTAGAGACAGAATTTGAACTTGCTTGCCTAATTTTGTAGTCATCAGCCTCTAAGCCTTTCTATACATTCACTGGGGAGTGAAGAGATGCTATGAAAACAAGGACAAACCTCCCTTCCGGAAAGGCTGGGTCCTGCTGCGGTTTACTCGACAGCTAGAGTGCTGTCGACTCAGGTTGTGTTTCTACTACTGTTTTCAAAGTCTGTGAAAATTTAATTTTTAGGCCTCAGGTTTTAAAATTTGAAAATGGAGGAGACTGTTATTTACAGTCTGTTTTTTGTTTTCTGTTTTTTTCTATACATACATGTCCTTGTTGCAAATCCAAAGTGTTCAAAGGGGTATTTTGAGAAAAGTGGTCTGGAGATTTTATTGTATTCCAAGGAGAATGAAATGATCATGATTGATTTAGGCTCTTCAAGATTAATTTCCTGGGGTTGGGGAGAGGATTAGAACACTAAATAGAAGTTGGGGAATGATCTGTGGATAGATAAGAGCATCTGCCATGGTTTAGATGACTGGCCACTTATTTAAGCAATGCCGATTGATGCAATTTCCAAACTTCTGCTAATATAAACCAATGCTCCAGTGAAGAGCTTTATATAAATGTCATTTTTGCACAAGACTTATTTACATCAGATAAATTCCTAGAGGTGTAATTTCTGGGTCATAAGTATGTGCATTTCAGTTTTGGTAAATACTGCCAATTGCTCTCCATGAATGTTGGATTCATGTACATACCCATGAGCAGCAATAGAATTCCCGGTCCATTATGTATCTGCCATCATTGTACTTCACCAAACTGCTACTTTTCTTTTTGAACTTTGCCAATCTGATGGGTGAAAAATGCAATTTCAGTATAGCTTTTAATTAGCATTTTAAAATTAGTCTTCATTTGAAGATCTTTTCATATTTTTAACAGATATTTGTATTTACTCTTGACTTGTCTGTTTCTAAATTTTGTTTCCTTTTTATTGGTCTTTTATTATTGATATCTGGAAGTTCCTGGTGTTGGAGAAATTACACATTTTTAAATATGAATTGCAAGTATTATTCCCAGTTTGTTTTTGGATTTTTTTTTTTTTTTGGCATAAATATTACCTCTCTGATTACTAATGAGACAGACTACGATTAAAATCTTTAACCCTATTCTTTACACACATATTTAGGGCAAAATTTTCAGGATAGCTGTAAACTTTCAGTGAACCACATATACATTTAACCGTCTACATCCATAAGATCTTTAGTTGTGTTTCTTTTTTTTTTTTTTTTTAAGATTTTATTTATTTATTCAACAGAGATAGAGACAGCCAGCGAGAGAGGGAACACAAGCAGGGAGAGTGGGAGAGGAAGAAGCAGGCTCATAGCGGAGGAGCCTGATGTGGGGCTCGATCCCATAATGCCGGGACCACGCCCTGAGCCGAAGGCAGACGCTTAACCGCTGTGCCACCCAGGCGCCCCTTTAGTTGTGTTTCTATAAGGTAAAGTTTAATAGCATGCCTTAAAATTTTAATTTTAGTAATTTTATTTATTTTTCTATAACTTAACTTTGACTATAATTATTTTTTCTTTATTATGTTTAAATGATTAGATCCAAAATGAGTTCCTTACCATTGTAGATATGGTGTCTCAAAAGCATTTTCCACAACCTATTTTATATCACATCACATAATAAATATGTATATCTAGTGTCTCTATCTCCCTATCTGTTACGAGTATGGAGTCTATCCCAAGAATGCTACTTTTCTTTTCTTTTTAATACTTAATATCCTATTCACCTATTTCTCGTACTGCCTGTTCTCTGTACTAATGAGCTTGTTTGTTTTGTTTGATTTATTTGTTTTAGATTCCACTTACAGGAGAGATCACATTTGTTTTTCTCTGACCATTTCACTTAGCGTGATACTCTCCAGGTCCCTCCATGTTGTCCCAAATGGCAAGATTTCATTCTCTTTTACAGCTGAGTAATATTCCATTGTCTATATTGTATATATACTATGATTTCTTTTTCCATTCAATGGATACTTAGGTTGCTTCCATATCTTGGGTTTTATAAATCATGCTGCAATAAATGTGTATGTATATTATCTTTTTGAATTAGTGTTTCTGGTTAATTGGTATAAATACCCAGAAGCAGAATTGCTGGATCATAAGGTAGATCTCTTTTTAGTTTCTTAAGGAGCCTTTGTACAGTTTTCCAGAGTGGCTGCTCCAATTTGCATTCCCGCTGAAGGTGCGCAGGGGTTCCCTTTTCTTCACATCCTTGTCAACACTTGCTATTTCTTATCTTTTTGTTGATGGTCATTCTGACGGGTGTGAGGTGATATCTCATTGTGGTTTTGATTTGCATTTCCTTGATGATAAGTGGGGTTGAGCATCTTTTCACGCACCTATTGGCCATTTGTATTCTTTTTGGAAACATGTCTATTCAGATCTTCTGTCCACTTTTAAATCAGATTGTTTTTTCTATTAAGTTATAGAAATTCTTTATATATTTTGGATATTAACTTCTTATCTGATATATGACTTGCAAGTATCTTCTCCCATTTACTAGGTTGCCTTTTCATTTTGTCGATGCTTTCCTTTGCTGTGCAGAAGTTCTTTCGTTTGATGGGTCCCACTTGTTTATTTTTGCTTTTGTTGCTCTGCTTTTGGTGTCAGAGTCAGAAAATCATCCCCAAAATCTATGTCGAGGAGCTTACTGCTTATGTTTTCTTCTAGGAATTTGGTGGTTTCAGGTCCTAAGTTCAAGCCTTGATTCCATTTTGAGTTAATTTTTGTATAGGTATAAGATAGTGGTCCAGTTTCATTCTTTTGCATGTGGCTGTTCAGTTTTCCCAACACCATTTTTGGAAGAGATTATTCCCTATTGGAAACATGTATTGCAAACATTATTCCCAGTTTGTGTTTGGCATTTTGACTTGATTTATTATACACACATACACACACAGTTATAATATTGTTATGTTGTCAAATTTAATTTGTACATCTTATCAATATTAGATTTTCCTGCTCAAAGATTACATTTTTTCAATATTTTTTTCTTAATATCATTAACATTTTCTTTTCACATTTAAATCTGAACTGGGATTTTTAATGGAAGTTATGAAGTAAGGAATCTAAAATTTTTTCCCTAGATGGCTACCTGGTTGTATCCAATAACTTGTATCGAACAGTTTTTTCTCCATTGATTTGAAGTATCACTTTTAACAAATATTAAGCCCTTTCACATTTATTTTTGCAATTTCAATTCCATTCTGTTGATCTATTTATATGTTCATATGACAGAACTGTATTGTTTATTATAACTGTAGCTTTATAATTGACTTGATGTCAAGAATGTCTCATCTTCATTGACCTTTGTTGTTTCAGAAATTTTGTAGTTATTTTTGTTGTCTTAGTTTTAAATTTTTATTTGCTTTTCTGTTTAGTTTATCTAGTTAAAATGTTCCAGGTATATGATGATTATAATTAAGTTACATTTATAAACTAACTTAGGAAAATCGCAGTTGATATTTTGCCTTTCTATCAAAGGGCATGGTATATTCTTCTGCTTTGTTTTGGTCTGGTTTTTGTTATTAAACTCAAGCTCTTTGATTCTCTTTTTCAGGACAAATTTGTTTTTAGACAATAGGAAAGAGTATCATTTGAATTTTTTCTTTTTTTTGGTTTTTGGTCTTCAGATTTGGTCAAAACGTTCCCTGAAGTCACTCATCGGTTTTGTGACTGCCAATATATATATAGGGAGAAAAATCAGAGAAGGTCAGTGAATCCTAGCAATGCCAAGTCTGGTTTTTGTCCTAGGAGACTGGGCCGAGAAACGTAAGCTAAAGTCATCCTTGCTACTTCCCAGCAGTGTTTGGAAAGTCCTACTAATGGATCCTGTATTTCCTAGGATGAGTATGCTCTGTTGTGGCCTTGGGACTCCAGTAGCAATGCCAGGTCACCCAGTTCAGGTCACACCATGGCGATCAGCATGTTAATATTTCCTAACTAGTCTCACTCTCGTGCCAACATTCCAAAAGGACAACGTAAACAACTATTTATTTATTGGTTAAATCTTGTCTTCAATTCTGCAAATGAAACCTGAATCATTTTGAAGTCAACTCCCCAAGTCATGAAAACATCTTTATCCGTGGTGGGCATGGGCCGTAATCACTCATGTCGTTGTTTTGGGAAGTACAGAGATTATGGCCAAATAGTCCTTTCAATTTGTGAGGACCCACTGGGCAAATCCTATGAAATAGTTCTGACTTTTCTGCATGTTCTGACTTGCCATGAAGTGAAGAACTTTTTCTCACAGTTCACCAAACTTTCTGGATTCCTCACTGCTTTAAGTTTTAAAAGTGCCTGTTTCTCCAAGACGTACTCTTGTTACTCGCCACTGTTCCCATTGGCAACGCGTATGCTAGCCCCTGTGTTCCAGGGATCAAGCATTTTTTCTTTCTTGTCTTAAATATATGTTTAATTGATTGTACATTGGGGATGAATGGAAAATTCGAGTTTAGTGGTCCATTAACTTTATTAATTTGTGCAGGCATTTAATTTGGGGAGAACATCCTGAGATGTATTTGCTACATTCTTATTTCTTGCTGTGTGGCTGCACGGAGTCCAGTCAGTTCCTGTGGCAGCGGCAGAAGTCAACATGGATTTCATGACCATGCCCTTAATTTATTTGATGCTCCATAATGGTGGGAACTCACTCCACTGTCCGCCCATTCATCTGGCCAGCTCTAAGTGTTTTTCTTGTAGTTGTTTGTTTGTTTTGATTTGATTGATTTTGTTTCTAGTCCTCTAGAAGGAATCAGAAAGAAGGACTGACTATTTTGGTGACTTGGTCCCAAGCCCAAAATGAACCAGCGTTACAGGATAGAGAGGGACTAGCGGCTGGTGGTAGGCTTAGCTGGCGTGTTCAGGGAAAGGCAGAATATCTGAGCAGAGACATGGACTCTTGAGGGAGCTTTAGTCACATGTAGATCTAGGAAAAAGGTTCCCAGGTAGAGGAACAGCTAGGGCAAGGCCGTGGGTAAAGTGGAGCTTAGTGTATCCAAAGGAAAGGATGAAGGCCCACGCATCGGGGGAACAAAGGCGAGAGGCCTGGGAGATAAGGTTAGAGCAGGATGGTGTGCAGCGTCTGATGTGGCTCCCAAGGACATCCATGTCCTCGTGTTCACACCCTTGTGCAACACCCTCCCCTTGTGTATGGTTTGGACTTAGGGACTCATTTCCGACAAATAGCATATGGCAAAAGTGATGGAATATTGCTTCTGAGACCAGGTTGTAAAAACCCATGACCTCCTTCTGACACGCATACTCTCTCCCCTTTTCTCTGCCTGTTTTTCTGACTCACTCCCTCTGGTGAAACAAATA
Organism: Ursus maritimus; assembly: GCF_017311325.1. Classification (NCBI taxonomy): domain Eukaryota; kingdom Metazoa; phylum Chordata; class Mammalia; order Carnivora; family Ursidae; genus Ursus; species Ursus maritimus. The sequence continues at coordinate 52,191,610 of NW_024423344.1, forward strand.
GCAAAGTTTTGAGCTGCCCTAGAGAGAGACCCATGTGATAAGGAGCTGGGGGTGGCGTTTGGCCTGTAATCAGTAAAGACTGAGGTCTTCAGACCAACAGGCCATGATAACCTGAATCCTGCCAGCAAACATGTGAATGAGCTTGGAAGAGGATCCTCTCCAGCTGAGCGTTGAGATGACTTGCAGTCCTTTCCATCACCTTGAATGGAGCTTGGAAGAGCCCTGAGGCAGAGGACCCAGCTGAGCTACACTTGGGTTCTTGACCTACAGAAACTGCCAGGCAGTAAATGTTGTTTCAAGCCACTGAGCTTTTGGGTAATGTGTTACTCAGCAACAGATAAATACTGCACGTGGGCAGGGCCAGATCATGTAGAGATGTGTAAGCCATGGGAAGGAGTTTGGGTTCTCTTTCATTGCAGTGCTGGGAAGGCTGGGATCACTTTTAAAAAGATTACTCTGCTGCTGCATAGGGAATGGAGAGCACAGGGACAAGAGCAGAAGCAGGAAAACCAACTAGGAAGCCCTCAGGGAAGTATTCCCAAAATAAATGGGAAACGGTCAGAGTTACGATGTATTTGTGCGTGATGCTGATATGTCTTGCTGGGGATTGTATATGAGAGATAAGAGAAACAGAAATCACAGATGACTGGTACGGCTTTGGCTTGATCAACTGGGTAGATGAAGGTACCGGTTGCTGAGATAAGGAAGATTAAGGGAAGAGTGAGTTCGGGGTGGAGATGGAAATATTTATGTTGAAGATCATAAGTCTGTGTGGAGATATAAATGGGGAAATGTCAGGGGTTCAGAGGTGTCCATGCATGTCTGGAGGATAGGTGGGGAAGGATGTAAATCTATTTACATGAGAGCTCTGAAGCCTCCTGAGAAAGAAATATCCGAAGAGAAGTCAAGGTGCTCTCTTTGGTTGACAGAAAACAGGTCAGAGTTAGAGAGGACTGATGATCCTTTATATGGCGTCTTCTCCCCTGAATTAGTCCACATTTTTTAGGGTAAAGAGAATACAATAACAGCCTCCATAAACATGAAAATAAACACTTTCCATAAATATCCATTAATTCATTCATCACCAAATGAGAGCCAAAAGTTCTGTAAAATGAGAGATGGTGGCCTCCGCTCTGAGATAGACACTGATAACATGAGGAGGCCTTGACTTGGATGTTGATGAGTCTTAGCAGTATATCAGTGTCCTCGTCAACCATTGGTGATGGCCACTTCTGTGAACTAAGGTGATATAGCTGCCATTTTTGGCTTTGGCAGTGATAGGAGCTATCATTACAGAATAGAAGAGAAAGAAAATGGTAAATATCAAACTATAGCCAAGAAGGCCCACCTTGGGGACTTTTTTCTTTTTGAAAAATTTGAAATGGGTTGCATTCTCTCAATTGGGACAGATTTGGAGACTACTGTTGTCATGACCATATTTTATCTCCAGGCTATGTTCTCTGGAAAACAGGAGTTACAAGAGTGATTTAAAAAGTACTTCTGTGTTTGTTGGAAAACTGTTGTCAAGAATATTAGATAGTGAGCCACACAATGTACATACATAAGATCCTAGCTAATATTAATAATATTTACTATTTTAGTCAAGAAACTGATGTGCTTCCATTTTTATGTTCAAAGGACTGACATAGGTGATTGTGTTTCCTATGTTAGGCCTGTCTCTCCGGAAGAACACAGATAAATTTTACTCTCACATATGTTTTTGGAATACTTACTTTCTTCTCAGGTATAGTTTATATTTTTAAAATTCATTTCTTAATCTTATTAAGATGTTATGAGGTCTTTTTCTTTGAGTTCTTTCAACTTCTTTTTTTTTCTTTTGAGAAAGATGAAGGACTTAAAGAAAGTTGTATTATAAATGTCCTGAGTGTTTTCTTTCTTTTTTCTTTTATTTTTTTGATTAATTTTTTTATTATGATATGTTAGTCACCATATAGTACATCATTAGCTTTTGATGTAGTGTTCCATGACTCGTTGTTTGCGTGTAACACCCAGTGCTCCATGCAATATGTGCCCTCCTTAATACCCATCTCTGGGCTAGCCCAACCCCCTCCCCTCCTCCCCTCCAAAACCTTCAGTTTGTTTCCCAGAGTCCATAGTCTCTCATGGTTCATCTCCTCCTCTGTTTTCCTCCCCTTCATACTCCCTTTCCTTCTCCTAATGATCTCCCTGCTATTCCTTATGTTCCACAAATGAGTGAAACCATATGATAATTGTCTTTCTCTGCTTGACTTATTTCACTTAGCATAATCTCCTCCAGTTCCATTCATGTTGATGCAAATGTTGGGTAATCATTTCTGATGGCTGAGTAATATTCCATTGTATATATGGACCACATCTTCTTTATCCATTTGTCTGTTGAAGGGCATCTTGGCTCCTTCCACAGTTTGGCTGTTGTGGACATTGCTGTTATGAACATTGGGGGTGCATATGGCCCTTCTTTTCACTACATCTGTGTCTCTGAGTGTTTTCTATACTGTGCAGTATGGCTCAAGGATTTTTCCATATGGCACCAAACCTTTAATTTTAAAAACTTCTCATTTCTAAATAGGAAAAATAAATTTAACTGGTTGGATTGAGCTCTTCTTTGTCTTTTACCATTTTTTTCAAACATGAATGTTTGGGACACTGGGTTTTTTGAGAACTGAATGTTCTTAGACAAATTTTATACAGCATAAGCAAGGCTAGAGACTTTTTTGGAATGAAAAAGTTGTTGACTGAATAGAAACAGTTGAAAGGAAGTTCTGAACTAGAAATATTATCACACGAATTCCAAATATGCTTTAATATACTTAGAATAAAAAAATTGCTATGAAATTGAGATCTATTCTTCCCCCAAACCGTTGTTTTCTTTTAAAAGAAAAGTATATGGCATAGTGCATGCCATTGTGTTTCTGAAATACAGTATTTACTACTTCTGATAGGCTTCAGGAAACTTGATGGCATAGAAAAAAATTACTATTTCTTGAAATTTCAGATACAATAAGGTAAAATTACTAAATATATAATAGGAGGGATATATGGTGTCTTATGTCACTATTTAAAAAAATTTCCACACTCTTACCTACTATTCTTGAAAATTAATTAATATTATATATAATTCATTTAGGACCACTGATGGGAATAAAAGAACCTAGAAAGAGCTACTCTTGTTAAAATTAAATGATACTCAGGGATCTCTTCCTTTTTGGTACCCTAGACCAGACCCTATAGCTTAACTGGGGTGAGTTAGTTACTGCCCCAAATGTTCCAGTGGGTTTATGTATTGCCTGAAAATCAAGAGTTGGTCATATATTCAAATGGCCTCTGGAATCATGCCAACCTAGAAGATTCTTTTTATCTCTTTCACATATGGGGTGATCTATTAGTTGTTGGTTTCGTACTTGATGCATTTGTTGGTTTTGACTTTAGATTCAGAGGGCAATTTATTTTCCTTATTTAGAAAATCTCAGAGGACAATCTCACTGCAGTTCCTAAATAATCATTTCAATAATTTCTATAGTATGTATAATTAGCTGAGAATACCTTTTTTTCCTTTCTCTAATTTTCAGACTAAACTAATAATTTTTATTTTTCCAGGTTAGTAAATCTCAGACAGACAAGACTACATTATATTAACCTGTTAACTTATTACCAGAAAGTTCCTGATCTAAGTTTCTTGTTTGTATTTGTAATGAATGTGCTTAATATAGGATTATTGGATAAGTGAATTAATGAGTAAAAGAAACAATCTCCCTTCAAACTGATCCTTTCAGATCTGGTTCTTCCTCTCCATCCTTACAAATTAGAAGTTCACTGACTCATTCAGGAATATTCCCCCCCAGTCTGAAGTGTAGTTGACCAATGACATGCTACCTAAATGTGACTTTCATGTTTTATTACTAAACCATAACCCTATAGACTTAGAGTAGATCTGTTGTGAGAGTTCTGTCTCTGGCCAGCCATCTATGTATACCAAAAATGTCCAAAGTGATCTGGGATATATTTCGTGCTGAATCTTGCCTTGCACAAATTTAGTCTAAACTTGACAGGTTTCTTCATAATGTTGCTATATAAAATAATAGTTTAAGCCACATAAGTTCACAAATGTCCTCAATAAGACAGGTATTAAATATTTTTTTTTTCCTCATGGAGCTTGAACTCATGACCCTGCGATCGGGACTTGAGCCAGACCAAGAGTCGGATGCTTAATCGACTGAGCCACCTGGGTGCCCCATAGACAGACATTAAACATTTAAAGATAACTTTTCAGGACTAGTATCATTTTTGTGGTATCTTTAATTTTGATGTTATAAAAACTGGCAATGTATACAAATGAACCAATATATGCATATCTACAAAAAATGTTCTGTCAGTTTCACTTGAGATAGAATTCTCTTGAAAACGAATAACTAATATTCTTTTTGAACTCAATGTTTGTTATGATTAGAAAGTTACATGTTCTGCTCAGGTTCCATAACCAAATTTAAGAAGGCTTGAATGTTTCCTGAAAGTGAACCTGAGCTGCAAACCTATGTCACGATCTTCTCTGTTTTAGAATATGCTCCATCTTAGAGCAAAACACAATAATCTATCAGGAGTTTTCAACCTGATTTCTAGGTTGCATTTGTAGAATGATTTCTAGAATGATCTTTGTTTTTCACATGAGAGGTTTTATAAATGATCAGGTCAACTGACCATTGCAACAGATGGAAGTCATGGTTGCCAACTGAGAGGTGTTTTTTTGATTCTTTTGTTTTGTTTTGTTTTTTGTTTTAAGGAATCTCTACACCCAATGTGGGGCTTGAACTTACAACCCCAAGATCAAGAGTCACATGCTCCACTGACTGAACCAGCCAGGTGCCCCTGCCAACTGACAAGTTTTTAAAGATGAAATGAGCTCCTTGTTTACTGACTCACTGGTGTGATGGACTCCAGGGATCAGTGTCAGTATTTTTGAAGGCTTTAGTGACTTGGGAGATGGTTGTGCTCACCAAAACAAAATTCGAAAAATTTGTAGTAAAATATACATTTCAGAGTTCATTTGCGATCTGAATGAAATCTGTTAATATGTTAACATCAAAAGGTCTAATTTCTCTTCTGTAAAATGAGGGAGTTGGACTAAATGAGTTTCCAAGCCTATTTGAGCTCTAAAATTCAATGATTTTAAATATCATATGGATGCTATTGCAATCCTAAAGTTTATAAGATACAGTAGACACTTGATATCTAGAAGGGTTACGTTCTATGATCTTCATAAATTTCCCGATTCTAGAATATGGAAATATGTTTCCTAAATATACCTTCATGATACAGGTTAACCTTCTCTTCGAAATTAGCTGAAATTTTACATCTCACTTAATGGACATGAAAAAAAGTTGAGCGTGCACGATGAGGGAGAGAAAAAGATTCATTCTTATGCGAGTGCTGGGGTATTTTCTAGACCTGAAATCTAGCTTTGTATTATGATGATCTTGGAAATTGACAAAAAGATAGTTGCTCAGGCTTTCTCTCTGATCCCTCAATTCAGAATCTGCCTGACAAGTAGGTAAGTACCCAGATAGCTATTGTTTTAAAAAGCTGTGATTCTGACACAGAGCTAGATGTAGGAGATACACATAGGTCTAGCTAAGGGATTCACTCGAAACCACCAGCTGTATCATTGGGTCCCTTCGCAAAAGTACATGTCACAGTTGTGAGTTATTCTACAGGAGTTTATACCTCAAGTATTTAATCCTTGAACGGCAAAGTTCTCCATTCAGGATTTACGGGGGGGAGGTGGTAGTAATTCCATATTCTGTTTGGGCTACCTCACATCTTTAGGGATGTTAAGTTTTGGGCTGCATGCTTTACAAAAGGAACATGGACCACACGCATTTGAAATCTAGCACATTGATTCCATGCTAATCTATCTTAGGGAAAACTTGTCAGTGAATTTGGATGACAGGGTTAGAGAGATCCTTGAAAAGCAGCATGATTCTTATATTATCACTCTAGATTTATCAAGAATTAAATGAATCTCAATTTTTATGGGTAAATTCATACAGTAAACATTTTTTATTCCTAATGTAATTTTATATGTTTTTATGTACTGGTCAGCTGACTTTTACATTACTGGTCCAGTATCTATGCCAATTTTTTTTGGTATGATCTGCTTTCACATTAGAGTAGAAATTACCCCAATAACCAAGGCTGTAAATACAGTAAAAGAGGGTTGGGGGCCCTGGGTGGCTCAGTCAGTTAAGCGTCCCACTCTTGATTTAGGGTCAGGTCATGATCATGGGATGGTGAGATCGAGCCTCATCAGGCGCTGTGCTCAGCGGGGAGTCTGCTGAAGATTCTCTCTCCCTCTCCCTCTGCCCCTCCCCCTGCTCAAATAAATAAATCTTTGGAAAAAAAGAGGTTTGGGTTTATCACTCTAAAAAACAAATATTTAATAAGATTCTAAGGGCTTATTTACTTTTTTTGAGGTAAGTGCTAATTTCAGATAGCATTGCAAAATGGAATTATGTTACAAAAAGATGCATTTGTTTGTGCCAGCCGAGCCTCTAAAGGAATGCCAGTGCATAGTAGAGGCTCAATAATAATTTATGGGGTAATTTAATATGTTTGAATTGAGTTTTGATAATGAACATTATTTTGAAAGTTTTTAAAATTTCATTTGTGTTCACTTACATTTTTTTGATGATTTACCTGAATGCTAGGGGTACATCTGGCTTCAGGGATTTCGGAGATGAAAATAATGTTACTCGGTCTGCTGTCCCCACTCTGCTTCTCTCTCCTGGTTGGCCACATTTTTCCTATTTCAGATGCATTTCCTCCATGTAGTGAGAGGAGGAGGTCACGGCCACAGGCTACTTTAAGTTAGTGACCCCAGAGGGAGGGGGGTTCCTCCCTTCCCATGATCCAGGTATAATGTCCCCAGAGAAGGACTCATTGATCTGGAGTCACATGCCCATCCTTGGACCAGGCACAATGTCCAAGGAGATGCACTGCTAGCCAAAGCTCTGTGACTAAGGGCATGTGTGACATCTGTGACTAATCAGTTGTGATTACCAGGTGGAACCACACCGAGTGGGGAGCAGGGGGAGAGCAGGAGTTCCCCAAAAGAAGTAGGGGTGTTGCTACAAGAATGTTGAAAATGAGACTAGGCAGGCGAAATCAATAGGTGTCTGCCGCCCACCTTCCCACTGGCCAGGGTGTGAGCTAGTCGGTGGTCTCTCTGCTCCGAGTGCACTCAGTGAAGTAGAGGAGATTCTGTAAGCTGACAAGTAGCAATCCAAAGGGGAGAGTGCTAGCGGGGGAGGTCCAGAGTGCCATGGCCCAGAGAGCACCCCTCAGCTTGGGGGAGACTAGCATGCCTTCTCAGAGGGGATGGCATAGAGTTGGCGGCCAGTGTGTGGGGGGCACACCATAAATACTCTTGGGGTGAATGAATAAAAGAATGTTGAACTTGCATTTGAGGCAAAGTGATCAGCTTATACAAAGGCAGAGGCTGTGAAGGGCTGTTGTATTTGGGGAATGGTGAGAAGGTCACTGTATCTGGCCTTTTTAAATGAAAGGCATTTGGAAGAGAAGACGATGGGAAGAGTTGAGTCTTGAGAGCTTATAAGGCTAGTCATTTATTCAACAAATATTTTTTGAGTACCAGTATCCGCCAGGAACACATCCTAAAAAATTAATAAATATATAATAAGTCAAAAACAATAGAGTAGAATTTTATTTGGGATGTGAGGAGGAGGAATGATGTGATCAGATTTGAGGTTTAGAAAGATGATTCAGGCAGCCATGTGTACATGTCCCTTACCAAGGAAAGGTAGACCATTTGTTCATTTATTCACTTATTCTTGTCATTTATTTATTCCACTCTAGCATGCCCGCTTCTCAAGTCTTTGATTCCTTTACTATTAGCCCGGATAGCCCTGGCATTTCTATTCATTTAGCAAGAACCATCCCAGGAATATATTCGTGCTGTGTCCCCGATCCTTGCTGGTGTCTTAAATTCCGTATCGCAGAAGAGTGCTGCCACAGCCGAGACTCTTTCTGATCCACTGTGTGTTCTGCTCCTATGGATGTAGTTATTCTCAGAATTCAGTCCCATACTCTTCCAGTTTCTCCTGGTACATCTTGGCGTCCTACAGCAATATTAAGGTATAACCTCTTTGTTTTATTCGCAGACCCAGTACTTCAGTGGGAGTATATTTTGACTTAGCTTTATGGGTCTGGTGGCCAGGAGGTGGGAGCAGATCAAAACGGTGTGTGTTTGTGTTAGGCAGATGTCCTTTCATCTTTAAGAAAGGGAGGTCTGTCACTAGCCTTTAACAGGGAGGAGTGGGCTACTTCTGCAGGCCCAGAGGGCTTAGGAAAATGTGAAGAATCAAGATTCTTTTAATGTATCAGCTCAACTATCCCCATCCCATATCTTAGGTTCCCATTATTCCTGAATCAGGGCCCTAACCTTGGAGTAGTGAACAGGTCAAGGTGGAAAATACCACCTCTCCTGGAGCTCTGCTACTCTTAAATTAAGTCCTGGGTCCAGTCCTAAAATTTCATACCTTCTGGTCAAAAGAGTCTTTTTTTTTCTTCTTTTTTTTTTTTTTTTAAGATGGAGAGAGGGAGGAAGGGAGGGATGGAGAGACAGAGAGCACAAGCTTATGGGCCTGAGATGAGAGGGGAGGGAAGAGAGGGAGAGGGATAGAATCTTAAGCAGGCTCCACACCCAGCCTGAAGGCAGGACTTGATCTCAGGACCCCGACAGCATGATCTGAGCCAAAATCAAGAGTTGGACCCTTAACTGACTGAGCCACCCAGGTGCCAAGAGTCTTTTTATATACTGCTTAAGGAGGCCCCTGCTTGAGCACTTACCTTTTAATTGGTTGTTAATCACTCTCAGCTGTTTATTGTCTTGGCCCAAAGCATCGTTGATCCCAGGAACATGCATCCAGCTGTCTGATCTATTGTATCAGCTCACGTGTCCCCTACCACCTGTCCCCTTCCACCTGTCCCCTTCCACGTGTCCCCTGATTTATTGTATCAGCTCTCGTGACACAGGCCCAGATCGACACCAGTAGGGGTTTTGACAAGTGTGCTGCTATCCTGTGAGCAGCTTCCAGAGCTCCCCCTGCTACCAGTGACAGGGAGCCTTTTGGCCAGCAGGCCAGCTGCTCATCCTTAATTAAAATTCCACTTAGAGTCAGCTTCCTCGGACCACACCGGGCTCTTGGAGAGCAGAATCTGAGACTGATTCAGGTGCGGGAAATTTACTGGAGAGCGCAGGAGTTCAACATCTGGGGGAATGAAGGAAGCAGGATTGGGCTCTGGGAACCACAACACTCTTGCGACGGAGGCCTCAGCCAGTTTCAAGGCCTTTAGCGTCTTTAACCGGAGGAGTGAATGCGGTGGTGACCTTTGGGTAACAGGGTGATCTTCAGGGCCAGGCAGTGACTGCGGGTAGACGCAAGTGAGAACTGTTGGTCGTCAACACATACAATTAATGCGAAGCGAGGGCTTCGGTCACATCACAGCCTGGGATCTGGGCCAGCGTCCCTCACGTTCGAGAGGTCCGAGGGAGTGGAGCGGTGAGTAGGTTCTCCTTCACTACGAGTTTGGTCTTTATCCTGTGGAAAGCTGTGCAGGAATTGCAAGTGGGAATTGCAAGTAGGCTGATAATCCCACCAATACGAGTTTTAACGGTGGTGAAGAATGTGTCAGAAAAGATGTGGGAGAAACTGCTGTTAGTCTTGAACAAAAACTGAGAGTGTTCAACATTGGGTATGTTCTGTAAAATGGTCTGACTTTTTTTTTTTAAAGCTAGCTATAGAAAACACCTTTATTTAAAAATTTCCTGTAGGAACAAACTGAGGGCTTCAGAGGGGAGGGGGGTGGGGGAATGGGATAGGCTGGTGATGGGTAGTAAGGAGGGCACGTATTGCATGGTGCACTGGGTGTTATACGCAAATAATGAATCATCGAACTTTACATCAAAAACCAGGGATGTACTGTATGGTGACTAACATAATATATATAATAAAAAAACATTAAAAAAAAAAGCCCAAATGGCATACTTTAAAATACAAAAAAAAAAAAAAATTCCTATAGGAAAAAAATTACCCCCCCTTTTTAAAGGAGTTTGATAATCTGTACACTCTAAATTTCTTTCCCTTTTGACCCTGACTGCAAGGCAGCTTTTGTAATGTGGTGTCTGAAAACATGAGGCTTTGTAGATACACAGAGCCTTCTTAGTGATGGAAGAGCCAACACACAGACACTAAGGAGTGTGCTGATTGCCCTTACAGAATTCGAGCTGATTCAGTGTATGTCTAAACAACCGATCCTTCATGATTTTGAAGACTTTTGAGGCAGAAAGCATGAAGTCTGGAATGCCCGTAGTATTTCTTCCTCATGCAGTGTTTGCTTTTACTAAGGCATTTTGTTACCTAATTATTTTTTAACCCTGATTTAGAACAAAAGAGCAGAAAGTCTTACTTTATATAATTCCACAGGTGATAAAAATAATCTGTATACTTTATTATTTTTATATACGCTTTCTTATTGTTCATTTTTAAAGATGAAGACGCTGAGGATTTTAGAAGGGAAGTGAATTGCCAGATGCCATGCTTCTGGCTTCTAGAGCTTGTAAACTTTCCAAATGCTACAAGACCTTGGATTTGTTTACAGCCTTTTGTAGCCTGATGGTTTAGCAGAACATCTATAATTCAGAAGCAGAAGTGGGGGAAAGGGCAGAGCAGCAAGCACACCTTTCTGAAATAAATCCAGTTAAGTGGCACAGAGGGAAAGAAGTCTCCTTTTGCCTTGGGCAGGGAAATACCTCGGACCCACCCTGGATGTAGGAACAGGGGAAAAGACCAAAGGGATGTGAGGAATTCAAGACATTCACCTCAGGGTAGGGAAGTGAATCTGATGAAATGGCACCTGAAAACCACATTTGTTCTGGGAGCATGAGACCAGGAAAGATGTGGACATTTTCTTGGAAAACGTTCAGACAAGAAATCAGGAAGATGACTGAGGGGGGTGGAGGGACAGGTAAAAGAATTAAATAGGTTCACCTGGGCTTGGAGACAGCAAAGCTAGGCCGTGTTAACCATCTGCAATCATTTGGTTGTATAAATACCAAGGAAGGTAAAGGGCGACTAGGGGTGGAGCAAAGAAGTGTAATTACCTGAAAATTAAGGCAATGAAAATAAACCTGAATATGAAATAATTCACGTTTACAAGAATGTTCATGGCAGTTCTATTACGAAACTTCTTGGTGTTAAAGGACCAAGTTACCTTAGATAAAAACTGCAGAATGTAGTTTATTGCCTCAAAAAATAATCTTGTTTTAATGCCGTAAATTGTGTCAAACCTGAATTCAAGTTATCATAGGCCCCTCCCGTGCCACCACCCACTCCCCCATAAACAACAAAATGCCACAGGGATTGCACTAAGTAGATCACACCATCATCCATTTGGGTGCCACGGACACCCCTAATGCCACTTATTCCTGACCCATGGAGTGACCCAAGGTGACGAAGGCACTGGATGTCCCCTCTCTCTAGGAGAGCGGTTCGGTGACAGTGGCTGGTCACCAGGGGACACCTGGAGAGGTAGGCACTGGGGCCCTGGTTTTGTCAACGTGCCTTGAAGAAAGAACTATGCTCTTGTCAAACTCCTCCTGCCTCCTCGATGGTAACATTTAAGCTTCACTTTCAGATTCTGTCCTTGGCCCTTCAGCTATTTTAAAGTGCAGTCTTCACCTCTTTGTGCATTATGAGCTGCGTCCAGAGGATGGTTAGAAAATGCTCACTTGTGAATATTTGCTTTCCTTAAAGAACTTTGAGGTGGTATATGGAATTCCTAGTATATACTTAGTTTCACCCATACCCACGTAAGGGTTAATTTGAACTGGGGAGAAACTTCAGAGTCCAACAGTGATTCTCAAACTTTCTGTGGTGAAGGATAAGTTTCTTCTACTTTTTCAAGGTCTCGTGGAGCGATACTTTCTAGAATACAGAAAAATTACTCGTGAGTAAAAGGAAATAAAAACTCTGAACTACAAAATACAAACCGTAATTTTAGATTTTTGTTGTTGTTGACAAGATTTACTTTGTAAATTGTTACAGAAGTCTCTAAATACTTACAGTCCGTTCTGTGCTCCACGGGAAAGTCCAGGGTTCTACTCTTGACTCTGCTGTTTGCTGATCATGTTGCCTCTGGCAGCACGTTGACTCACCCAGAGCATGAGTTTTCTTATTCCTGAAATGGATATAATAATTCCTTTCTCTCTGGGCATGGTGAAGATCGTGGCAGGCAGGAAGGAAGCTCGGTTTGTAACTAGTGAGGTGCTAATTACATATTGTAGACCATATGGGTTGAAATGGTTCCTGTGTGATGTGCTTGAGAGAGTTTTCATTTGTTCTAGCAAAGAAGAGAGTTTTTCATCGAGCTAAATGTTTTGCGTTTAAGGATTGTCTTAAATTCCAAACTACTTTAATTTTGAACATCTTTCTTCTAGGAATATTTTGTACATTTCCCTGGTCTAAGGGAATCTAAGAAATCTAAGAGCCAGGGAGCCACGGGTATGGGTTTCAGGAAGTTATGTTCAGGAACTTGGGGGCTTCTTCAAGCTATGCACATTGGCCCCTTGCTCCAGATTCCAACTTATCCCCCTTCTCCCAGGATGCACTATAATTTTTCAAAGTTCATATGTTATGTCTCCCGAGATTTTTGCAAGTGTCTTACAGGTGCAAGTTAAAATAGGAAGAAAGATGTGGGCAGGATTGTATAGATAAAAAAAAAAAAATCTCACAGGACATTCTGGTATTTCACCCATTCAACCCTAGTTTGGAAACTTTCAGTCTCTATATAGTGTTAATTTGTGAGGTTTACAAGTAGATTTCAGGGACTAGGAGGTTGAGAATTTAGGAAATAGAGGTATTAATAGTATGAGAAGTACCTGCAGATTAACTGGGAACAATTCAGATAATATGAAGGCCAAATGCTTGGCCTGAAATATGGTGGATTAAGATAACAGACATTTGTCATCATTAAGATTTAGGCAGGGGGAGAGGTGTATTAGCTTTCAGTGGGCGGGAACCTGCTAAACTTTTATGAAAGGATATAATCTGATTTTTGCTTGGCCGTTTCTTGGATTTTCTGTGCTTCAAAGATCTAGTGAATCTATAGAGTATCTTCTGTTTCCTGGGTCCTAAAGATTTATTTTTAGTGAGAGTGAGTGAGCGAGAGAGTGCAAGCAGGGGGAGGGGCACACGCAGGCACACAGAGGACTCCCCCACTGAGCAGGGAGCCCAACTCGGGGCTCAATCCCAGGATCCTGGGATCATGACCTGAGCTGAAGGCAGACGCTTAACCAGCTGAGCACCCAGGCGCCCCTGTTTCCTGGATCCTAGACATGTGACCTGAAATGGGACTCCTGACTCTTTTGAAACCCCCATAGTGGATTGTGTGCTATTTCATTACTTTTTAAAAATTTATCCATATTTATATGAATTCATTCAGTTACTCACTTATTCAACAAATTCTTATTAGTCACTAAATGTAGATAACACAGTGAGATGATTAACCCATCCTCTCATACAACACTATTTGTGATTCTATAGAAGTGGTTCACATGCCAAAGACTCCCCAGCTACCTTCTGGAATAGTTAATAACTTTGAATCATGAAGCTGCCCAGAAAATAGTACGTCTATAGTGTAATCTCACATTTGCTCTTTAGCACATAATTGTTTCATTCTCCTGATTCAAACTTCGAAGTATTTGGAAAAAAAAGATATTGCTAAGAATATAGCTACTTGAAATGTAACCATCTACCACAGTAATATTGGAGGAAAAATTTCTAAAGCTTTAGGATCCTGTTCAGGGAAGAGCATGGGTTTGAGATTCAGCTAGAACGGAGTGTTTGATCTGCATCATTGCTTACTAGCTACGTGACCCTGGGCGAATTACATAAATTCTCTAAACAGGGGTTTCTCTTCCTTTCCTTTAGTGACCTTTTGGGATTTCAGGTTTGTACACACATTTGTCTGTTAATCAGACGCTTATACTGAAAGGAAAATTGTGAAATCCAGTCAGATAAAGACAAATACCATATGATTTCACTTACTTGTGGAGTCTTAAAAAAAACAAAACGGAAAACCCCAAACAGACCCATAAATACAGAGGACAAACTGGTGGCTGCCAGAGAAGAGGGTGGTAAGGGGCAAGGGGGGAGGGGCTAAATGGATGGGGGGTGGGAGGTCCAGGCTTCCGACTATGGATGAGGGAGTCATAGGATGAAAGGTAGGGCCTAGGGAGTAGAGTCAGTGGCATTGTAATAGCGCTGTGGGGTCACAGACTTGTCATGAGCACAGCATAACGTACACAGTTGTCCAATCACTAGGTTGTACGCCTGAAGCTAACGTAACATTGTGTCCACTATCCTTTAACTTAAAAAAGTCCACATACCCTTGAACAAAAGATAAACAACGTAAGATTTCTACTTCATATATATATATATATACCAAGACTATATTTATAAGACATATATATATATATATACTTCATATATATATATATACCAAGACTATATTTCAGAAAGTGGTTTCTTGACTCCACATTTAATCATTTGATTGCAATCTTAAGAGCAGTTGTTCCTAACTTTTTTATGTTAACCTTAGGCCCCACAAAAATATGCTGAGATTGATTACATTGGAGTCATTTTAAAGCGAATTTGAATGTTCTAGTCAGGGCCTATTATCCCGAATCATGTAGAAGCTTGAGCCCTGAGTTTCTGGCAGGTCTTTCCATGCATCCACACAGAGAACAGTAACAGCACTACTCCAACAATTGTTTTAGCGACTTGGTGTAATAGGAGTACTTGTTTTATGGCAACCTGCCTTTTAAAAATGTGTCTCCATGTTCGGATTATGGTTACATTTCTTCTCGAATGACTTGAATTTTTCAATTCATTTTCTCTTCTTGTACGTCCTTATATTCAAAAAGATCATTTGTATCTACCTATTCTCAATTAACCTTAGCTTATGATAACTGTCCTGGCGATTGTCTTTGTTCTCAAAGCAGTTAGCAATCTCTCCTTAGAATCAAAGACTCACACATGTTGAGAAGACCTAACCAATGGGTATTAAATGTATGTTGACTTAACAGAGTGGTTTGGAATGATACAGTGGAAGATCTCATTAAAATAACAAAACACAAGATAAGCATTTCTAAGCATGGACTCTAATGTCTGGGTAGCTGCCTTTCTTTACTATTTTAGAGCACTTAACACTCTTTGGGGCTAGTCTTCCCATTCAGCAGGAATGGGAGGGACTTGATGTTGCAGTTTTTTTTTTTTTTTTTTTTGGGAATGTGGGTTTGAGGCACAGTGAAACATAAGGGTTTTTTAAAATTTTTTTTTAAATAATTTTTTTATTATGTTAGTCACCATACAGTACATCCCTAGTTTTTGATGTAAAGTTCCATGATTCATTACTTGCATATAACACCCAGTGCACCATGCAGTACGTGCCCTCCTTACTACCCATCACCGGCCTATCCCATTCCCCCCTACCCCCCGAAGCCCTCAGTTTCCCAGAGTCCATAGTCTCTCATGGTTCATTCCCCCTTCTGTTTACCCCCCCTTTCTTCTTCCCTTTCTTCTCCTACCAATCTTCCTACTTCTTATGTTCCATAAATGAGTGAAACCATATGATAATTGTCTTTCTCTGCTTGACTTATTTCGCTTAGCATTATCTCCTCCAGTGCCGTCCATGTTGCAGCAAATGTTGAGAAATTGTTCTCTTTGATGGCTGAGTAATATTCCATTGTATATATGGACCACATCTTCTTAATCCAGTCATCTGTTGAAGGGCATCTCAGCTCCTTTCACGATTTAGCTCTTGTGGACAATGCTGCTATGAACATTGGGGTGCATATGGCCCTTCTCTTCAGACTAGCTCATAGCAGCACTATTCACAACAGCCAAAAGGCAGAAGGGACCCCCAAGTGTCCCTCTATAGATGAATGGATAAACAGTGTAGTATATATACCACAGAATATTCAGCCTTAGGAAGGAAATTGACAGATGTAGAACAGGATGAACGCTGAGGACATCATGCTGAGTGAAAGAAGTCATTCACAAGAAGACCTGTATGATTCTACTTATATGAAGTACCTAGAAGGGTCCAATTAATAGAGCTAGAATGGTGGTTGTCGGGGATTGGGGGAAGGAGGAATGGGGAGTTGTTTAATGGGAATAGCAATAAAATTTCAGTTTTGCAAGATGAAAAGAGTTCTAGATTGGTTATACATCAGTGTGAATGCACTAAATGCTAAAATGTACATTTAAAAATGGTTAAAATGGCAAATCTTAAGCATATTTGACCACAATTTTAGACTACAGTAAAAAACCCTAGGAAATAAAAGAATTTTACTAAAGTCTGTCTTTTTTTTTTCCTGTCATTTATGACCTTACATGGTCCACTGTACAATTTTGAACTGTAATAACCTTGATATTAGGACTTTGGGAATGTAATTTGTACAATTTGGAATGTTATCTCTCCAGATGACCCTCATTGCCCGTCATCAAGATTGTGTAAACAGTTCAGAAAGGTTAAAAGGCTGCTGGAGCATAGCCATTTGCTGAAACCCAAAATACATAGATCAGTGTTCTCTGATCCTGGCCACGGTGGAGTACAGACCTCATTAACGTTTTCACTATCTTTTCAGTGTTTTCTTCAGTTTTCATTACTGTCAGTCAGTGTCCCCGGGCACTTCCGGTCTTTCCCTGCTTGACAAGGCTAAGCCAGTTGATGGTCTGCAGTTCTGTTCAGCTTTATCTTCCATAGATTTCTCCTAATAACCATGGTGTGAACTCTAGAGTATGTGTTAGGAGCTGAAAAGGAGCCCAGAGGTTTTTATTAGTGTTTGTATTTTCATATTTAGTAATATTCTAAGGGCAAAAACGTGTCCATGTCCTCTGTGGAAAAAATAGTTACGATAAAAGCTTTTTTTCTGGTCCTACGTTAAGCAAAATTCAAAGTCTAAACTTACCGATGACCTCTATCTGCCTTTTATGCTGTCCCCAAAGTAACCTATTTAGTGTTTCCCTTAGTTATATTCTAAAAAGTGAGCAAAGTGTTCTGTGTGAGCTGACATTCTGAGCTAATATGGGAAATTGTGATGATTAATTTGATCATTAAGCTTCAGTAAATATTTTAGGAGTACTTGCATTCTGTAACAGGTGTTAAAATGAAGATAATGCTTGCTTTTACTCTTGTGTTGGATAGATACAAATATGACTAGTAGATATTTTGAGCAGATCATAACAAAAATAAATATAAATCCTCTGTACTAATCCTGGTTCTTTCCTTATTGTGCTGACTGCTGGTTAACTGTTCTTTCCTTCCAGAACACTGTTAACTCATTCGTCCACCTCGGCCGATCCATTATCTTCTCAGTATTTGGAGATAGCAAATATGCCTATTTTTAAGAACCAGAACAGATGATGAGAGTAATTTCCGTAAATAAAAGCCCAAAGGTTTCTAATGGTTTGTAGGACTCCTCTCTTATTCAGAATTAAGAGGTTTAGAAGTAAAGCAACTTTCCAGAGCTCCTATTTGGAAATAGGACTTCATCTTGATGACTATCACTGCTCATGTATCTCATGAGCAGTTCGTTCTGGCCATGAAACAAGATGGTAACTCCTGCAAGTTTCTAGGGATGGAAGATGGGATTGTGGGGGGGGGGGAGTGGAGAGAGAATAGAGAGATCCATGACATGGAGGCGATGGAGAGGAGAAAGTGAAAATTGAAGATGGGCCTGTGTGAGGCAAAATTCTTCCTCATAATCACAGATCAAGGAACACATTTAGGTCCAATCCCAGTGAGGAGCTCTTGTCTGCCAGGGAGAGGTAATGATGCATCTTGATATTTCCTTTTAAGTGATGGAAATCCTTTGTATGAAAAGATACAAAACCCCAATTCATAACCTGATTCTCAACTAAGGGGCCACCAGAAACCTGAGCCCCTAGGAACACCTATTGAATTCCAAGGAACCAGCTGAAATTAAGAGCTAGAGTCTTGCTTGCTCCCAAAGTGAACTGAAGGAGAACTAGGGTCTGTATACCTGAAGAAAAGAGTGTTTTCAGAGCCCATTTGTGAATGTACCAGGTGCCCAACACTCACAGATTTGGGACTGAGGTGGCAGGTAGAAAAGTATTACAGGCAGCTGGAATGGGGTTAGGCTGGGTGGGCACATTTATGAAATAATAGAAGATAAAAACTGAGGGAAGGTATGGGCATGAGGGCGCCCACAGGCGCACATCTATCTGCCATCTTAGTTGTCTCTTGTAGTGAAGTTGACTGCCACCTGCAGGTCAAACCTTACCAGAATTCCAAGGTCATTTTCAACCGTCAAAAAGAGGAGCTCCCTTTAGGATGCTATTAATTGACTCTGCAATAAGTCCTTATTACCAATCAGGTGGAAGTGACCTTTTAGTTCTGATAACTGAGTTTCACTATCTCAGTAACTTTCTAGAACTGTCTTCTTGGGCCCCGACATTTATTCAGTAATTCCTTGTTGAGCATCCACTGACAGGCATAGGGAATGCAGGAGTGAGCAGAACCGATAAAAAATCTTTCCTGCCCTGTGATCTCTGACCCGAGGCAGCGGCCCCACTCTCTGCCGCTGGCCTGCTTATGCTGAGGCAAATCTATCTGCTTTGGCGGCAAGCCTCCTCCCCTCTGGGTCCCTCGTGGATGACATTCCATTCAGATATTTCATTCCTTTCCTTTAGATTTTGTACACTTATCTGTCTAACTGCACTGCTGCCACCCACCTAGCCCTGGCTCCCTGATGGCCCTTCCAGAACTGGCTTTGCCCTACTTGCTCCCCACTCAGCAAGCACATCTGCTTTGGCACCATTCAGCCTGGGTAGTGTGATCTGGGACATAATGCCAAGAGGTTGATCGTTTTCTACATACAATGTCATGAAGTGTGTGGACTGGAGACACATTTGAATTCAAATCTAAGCTGTTGCATTTTTAGCAAGTAACCCAGAACAGCTTACTTACACTTTTTGAGTCCGTTTCATTATAAGTAAGTTGCTCAAAATACTTCTCCGGGTTTTTGAGAACTCTAAATAGGATGATGTAGGTCAAGCAAGTAGCACACAGTAGGTACTCTCTGATGGGTCTCTACTCCTTTTGGCAGCTTCATGGTTTGATAGTGACAATAACCATGGACAGAATCAGACAGGGGGAGAATTCCTATCCTGCAGAGACAGACACTAAGCTCAGGAGAGTTGAATTACTCACATCAAGTAGCTGTTGGTTGGAGGAGGAGCCAGGATGGAAAGCCAAGACCTAACTTCTGCTTGGTGGTTTTGTTTTTTTTTCACCTTTTTTTTTGTTTCCCCCATTAAATGGTGCCACTTTTACCTTAAAAAAATATACACACACACACACACACACACACACACATATGTATACATGTATATATATACATATATGTACATATATATACATATATATGTGTATGTATATATAATAAAATAATTAAAAAATGACCTTAAAAAAACCTTAAAAATATATATATACATATATATGTATAATAAAATACAATAATAAAATAAAAATAAATGACCTTAAAAAAAAACCTTAAAAAAACCTTAAAAATATATATATGTATATATATAATAAAATAAAATAATAAAATAATAAATGAAACAATATAAAACTACAAAAAATTCTATCACTACTTATATTAAAAATGTTGGTCAAGGGGTACCTGGGTGGCTCAGTCGGTTAAGCGTCTGACTCTTGATTTCTACTCAAGTCATGATCTCAGAGTCCTGAGATCTGTTCACACTGGGTATGGAGCCTGGTTAAGATTGTAGCTTTCCCTCTCCTCTGCCCCTCCTCTCACGCATGCTCTCTGAACAGAAAAAAAAAAAGTTGGTCAATACATAGGTTGTAGCTCTTTTTTTCTTTGCTCAATTCTGGCTCTTGATCTTCTGTTAATGTGTCCATGCTGAATGTAAATACTATGTGGAAAGATATAACAACCATCCGACAATAGCCAAAGTGTATTTAATTTTCACTGTGTAGCAGGTCCTGAAATATTTTAAATGTTTACTCCTCTACATCCCCTGTCTACCTTTTAGACTGCTAGAACTGAACAGAACTTTCAGAGCCCACATTAGCAGAGCTAGCAAGTGGCAAATTATGCATTTCACCGAAATCTGCCGACATTAGAGTCTAAAACTTCTCATTTCTTAATTATCGCTTTATGTAAGTGATTGGTATACTTGTAACTTGGTGCTAGCTGTCTTAGCATTTTATATTGGTAAGTCAAATATCTGCTTCTACTAGCTTGGACTGAAGGGGGCAGAGCCAGCACAAAGTGAAGAGAAGACTTTGAATTTCCAACTTAGTGCCAACAGGAAGGAGCTTAGAAATCTACTCTGCTGTGACCTCGGGCTATTTTTGTGGAAAAGGAAGGATGACTCAGAGGGCAGAACCGACAGCACAGAGCCAGGAGTTACAGAAAATTATTCACAGGGACTGAGACTGGACTGTAATCAAGAAAGTGGTTCTAGCCTGTCCTGGGACCAGAGTGGCAGATGGAGAAAAAGGAAGGAAAGAAGGCACATATTGACAAGGAAGCAAGATTTCAGATGACGCGATAAGTTATTTTAGGTTTGACACATAAATCAAATTCTTAGATTTCAAAGATTAATATAAACTTGTCAAGGCCTTCAGGTAAAACATTCAACTTTCAAAGGCAAAACTATTAGATTGACATCAGCCCTTTGAAAACTCTTCTACAAAGCAGAGGTAACAAGAGGGCACAATAAAAAATAAAATAAAAAAAAGTGAAAAAGTGAAAGATAAAAAGATGGGGGCATGTCGGAAGGATGTAGAAACTAAAGGGAAAGAGGCTCCAGTGTCCAAAACTGGACCGATCTGAAGAACAAAACACCTAATAGTATTGAATTATAGCTCATAGATTAGGTATTGATGAGTCCATACTCCTATAAATAAGTGGGAATAAGGAATAGCCCTTTCTTATGGAAGAATTCAAATGAAGAAATGTAGAAGGGATGACAGAAATATGAGCACCACATTATATAGGCAAAGACCTTAGTAATAATTAGTGCGAGCCAATAATGCTAAAATCAGCAAAAGTTTGAAGAGAAATAGGGTATTCACACAGACTTGAAGTATCGCCCAAGAAATCAGAGGGGAAAGATATTACTGGCCACGCCTGGAAAACACTTTTACCAAAGTGATCATGGTTAAGCTATTGACCTTATAAATCCCTTGACATGAAAAACCCGAGAAGGGCACAACATTACAGCTATGATATTCTTAACAAAAATATATAGTTCATTATCATGAGAACACCAGAAAGACCAAAACTGAGCTACATTTTGCAAAATAACTGACCAGTACTCATCAAAACTCTCAAGGTATGGGAAGACTGAGGAACCGTCACAGATGAGGGGAGACTAAGAACGTGCAACTAAATGAGATGTATGGTTGTGGATTGGATACTTGAACATGAAAAGGATCTTGGGGGAGAGCTGATGAAATTTTAACAAGGTGGAGTTAATAGTATTGTTTCAATGTTTTCTAGTTTTGATAACTATACTAATTATGTAAATACCATGAGGGGAAGCTGGGTGTATTCACTCCAAAGGATTAAAGCTTTCAACGTGAAAGGCAAAACTATAAAACTTCTAGAAGACAATATTGAAGCAGTATGGCCTTTGAGCTAGAAAGGATTTCTTAAGACACCAAAAATTTAAACCATAGAGTAATTGATGAATTATCACATTAAACGAACGTTTGATACTACAAAGTAAACAAAAAGATGAACAAAAACAGAAGATTTTACAAACCTACAACTAAGAATTGGTATTATAAATATCTAAAGCATGTATAAAGCATTTATCAAGAGTTCCTACTAATCAAGTGAAACACAAATTTACTAAATAGTGAAGTGTATAAAGGACGTGAATATCTTTTCATAGAAAAGGATACATGACTGGCTCATAAACATATGAAGGTGTTTAATTTCATTAGTAATCAGTAAAACGAAATAAACTCAAATACCATTGAACACTGCTCAAGCTTGAAAAACGAATACTAAAGTGTGGGAGAGGATGTGGATCAACGGAAGCCTCGTTCACTGCTGGTGGGAGTACTGGTAGAGCCTCTTTGCAAAAAGTTTAGCTCCATCCAGGAAAAGTAGAATTTGTGTTTAGGAGTCCTTGATATAAATCCTGGAAGAATTTCTGCACAGGAACATATTGAGAGATGTGGAAGAATGTTCATAGTAGCATGATTCTGAGGAGTCAAGAATCAGAAGAAATCCAAATGGTCATCAACTATAAAATATATTAGTAAGTTGGCATATTTATAATATATGGCAGTATATATAACGGGATGAAAGCTACAATGTCAATCTAGATGAATCTTAAATATGCGAAAGGAGCAATGCATACTTTGTGATTTTATTCACACAAGGCTCAAAACGCTAGCAAAACTAAACTGCTAAGTGTTACACATAAAGAAAAGCAAAACTAGAAAAAGAAAGGAATGATACATTCAGGATGATGATGCCCTTGGAGGGAAGGCAGAGGTGATCAAGGAGAGATACACATCCAGGAGTCCCTAATATATTGGTGATGTGTATGTCGCTGTATACATTCTATATAGAACATATATCAAAGAATGTGGTATCTCATACGTACCAAATACTATTATAAAATGAAAACCTTTTTCAGGAAAAGAAAAATATTGCCCGGGATATACCTATTTATCAAAAGCCTCTGCTCTTCTAGAATATTCTTTGCAGCTTGAAGATTAAACACATAGAATGGTCTCTCCCTGGTTTGTTACTTCAAATGACCCCAGATTTCTTTTTTTAAAAGATGTTTCACTGTTTAAGAATGGGGTCATAAGGTTCAAGGCTGTTTTTCTGATCAAGAAAAAAAAGTGAAGATAATAAGTTGGCTTCGGTTCCATCCCACACTTAAGTCACTAAAGAACATGAGTCCACACTCGGCCATCTGCCATGCAATGTGCAACCAGGGCAGGGAAATCAACCCGTGTGAATTCAGAGACTTATCTCTCTGACATTCTGGCCCAGAAAAGAGAAACAGAAATCTAGTACTATCCATTGAGCTGACATTTTCCCACAGTCTGTCTCAAATTTCATCATCCTTGTTAAGTAAGTTGATAATATCAGTCCTATTCCCAGTGGGCAAATGTTAATGTCATTTAAATAGAATATGAGGAAGGGATTTGATAAACCAGAAACCTCACTGAAGGTATTGAGGTACCAAAGATGGAGAATGTAGGAGGAAAGCAAAAATTCTTAGCCTCACCATTTCTTGCAAATTATTGAACCCTGTGCTTGACAGAGGAGAGGCAAAGAGGGTCCGCTTTTATTTGATTTTTTTTTATTTTTTTGCTTTTTGTAAGCAGATGCAGTCCTCTCTGGAACACCTATTTTCCCCCTTTTCCCTTCCTCTGCCTTTGCTTTATTCCTTCCAGTTTCTAAAACACCCTTAATATTCTTAGTTACAGATCTGTTGAATAGGGACAAAGTCAAGGTTAAAGATTAAGCAGAGGTGATTATGGATTTGTTTTTCTCCTTTTGCTTCAAATACTGATCAGTGCTGACTGGGTGTGAGAATAATCCGTTTTCACTGCCACTGCGTTAAGACTTACTATGAGCAAAATATGTAACCTCAATTGTGTTCCACTGTTGGAAGACTTTTCTATTGATCTTTTGCAAATACTAAGTCAGTGTTAAATGAGTGACAATTTGGGGAAGCAACAAAATGGGAATATAATATCATCAGTTTTGATGTGTGAGGTCCTCACACACAATGTGGCTGTCTTTTTTGTATTCATATCTGTGTACATTTCTATGCAGCACTGAGCAAAGGGGGTATATGACAAGTATTTAGGATTGTTCATGCACTAAATTAAATGGTTGGGCTCATGACTTTGGCCATGTAAGGGGATTAAAAACATTCATATTCTAAATTCTAAAACAACACATTCTGATTTGGAAATAAGATTATATATATATATAAAATATATATATATATATATTTTTTGGTGTTTCAGTTGTAGGTGGTAAAATGAATAAATCTGTATGGTTACTAAAAGGAATAGCAAATCAATTACATTCTGAAAGGTGTCTACTCATGCTAAATAAAATCACAGTAATTCTACTTGTAGAAAAAGATTAGTATAGATTAAAGTTTCCTAGGAATTTTTGGCCTATAAAACAAGTTTCCATATAAAACCTTCTTGGTTAAAACCATATGCTAATCTGTAAAAGTGTAATTCGAGAGATTGAAAAAGAGTGATTATCAGGGTGGGAAGACCTAGCTGCAAAATTTTCTATTGGCTTGAAAATTTTACCAATCAGAATAGATTTCCAGATGACTACTGATAAAATACAAATTACCTTGGGTGAGTAAGATCTTACAGACAGACACCTATATTAACATTCCAGCACAGAGTTGTTTTTTAAACGAAGGAGCAAAAGTGAGGAAAAACATGATTAAGTGAACATTCTACAACCGGATAAGAGAGAATTAGTATAAGTTGCAGTAAAGCGATCCAGCTAGGGCTTTTGCTTTTAGATCCTTTGTTCTTCTTCTTGCAGGGTTTCCCGTTTTAACACAGGATCAAATTTTTAAATTAAAGGGATTAAAGCTCTCATTGGGGGAATTTCATGCTTCACCCGGTGGGTGAGAGCAAGTGTTATCTGGGAGGACATGGAGGCGTTTTCATGCCCCCAAACTCACACGGAGGAAGCAGCTGTTCACTCCCGTTGTGAGGGGTGATTATAAGCTTGAGACTTATTATCTTTTTTCAGCTTGTAAACAGGCTCTGAAAGCAGTTTTCAAATACGATTGTATTTCAAAATATTTACTTCCCCAAAAAACTCCCAAGTAAGTAGTTTGAAATATACCTATTTTTGTAAATGCTCTGGTGTATCTGATAAGAGTTCCATTAGAATATTTTCCTCCTAAGAAAGATTGCATATGGAAATAGTAGGAAGAGGTCTGAAGAGGAAGACAAAACTGCTCTCACATTTAATAGCTGGGTGACTTTGATTTGATCTCAATGCTTCTCTAAGCCTCAGTTTCCATATCCGTAAAATGGGAATAATATCCTCTGTTGTGTGGAGTTGTTCTAACATTTATTAGCAAACACTTCACAAGGTAACACAATGTTTGTAACAGATGGAATTCTAATTCGTAGGAAGAATGACAGTGTCTTGCTCAGAATAGGCAAACAGTGAATACAGTATTGGTATATGTGAGGTCAACACAGAACAATTACTGTGTATTATCAAATAATTTCTTTGTGATCCATTACTTTTCATTGATGTAGTCTTCAACTAAAATATGTGAAGGGGGAGTAGACCTTTTCTCAAGGAAATTCTCAGTCCTGACTGCATTATCTGTATGATTCTTTTTGGCACTTTTCATAAATGTATTGATGCCATTTTTATTTCCTGAATTTGGATTTTGTAACTTTTCCTACAATGAAGCATATATATAATTCTCTGCTACTTTAATTAGGAACCATGGGTGTGTCCATCAGACTATCCTTGATATTCCAACTATAAACCTAGTCTGATTCGCTAATTTTTTTTAAGTGATAAAGAACTCTTGCTTAATTACATTCATAAATCTATCCTAGGTGATGATGAACGTGAACTTGATAGAGGAGATGGTGTTTCATCATTTTGTTCTATCAAAACTTCTGGCTGCTTTGCTGAATTACATTCCCTGCGCACCCAGCCAGCCCCCAGTCCAGCTCAGATCCTATTTAATTGCATTCCTTTTCTAGGCTTCCTCAGAACTTCTGAAATTCTTCCTCTGTACTTATCTGGCTAAGTCCCACAGCAAGTGCCTTCTCCCCTCACAGAAGTACCATACATCGTCCTTCTGTAGTAAGTGGGCTGCTAGAAACACCTGCTCTTTGAGCCAAGCGTGGTCCTCCTCTGCCTGAGCTCTCCTACTGGTCTCCACTGGGGCAAGGTCTCCAGAACCCTGAGAAACTGAAACATACACATGGATAATGGCTGAAACCATACATAAAATAGAACTCTGATCCACAGTCTGTAGCAACCAGCCAGGAAATCCAGCTCCTTTCCCCTAACCAGCCGAGAAGTCAACCTACCATCTATAAGTCAGACATACAGGAAGTCAGACCACTATCTCTAGTAACCGGCCCCAACCCCCATGCCCCAGAATAACCCCGGTAAGCATCAGCCCCCTATGGCCAGGACTCGATTAGTAACTGACCACTTTCCTGATTTGTTTCTGCTTCCAATTTAGGACCAGCCAGAGAGTGCCAAGTATAAATCCCTAGCCAGCCATATATGCTGCCCTGCTTCTAGTTAGCCTGCCCCCAGTGCCCCATGCCAACAGCCCCCCCGTCAGGGCATCCTTGGAGCTTTTTTTTCCCCATTATAAAGCTTTCTCAGCCCTCAGCCTGCCTTTGAGTCTCAGCTAAAGTGCAAATGACAGAGGCTGACTCCCTTGCTATAGAAAGCAAAGTCTGAATAAAGAACCTTTGCCTGTTCTCATTTGGTTGGCCTTTATTTCGACACCATAGTTCCCAGCAGAGTTCACTATGGTTTGTTGAGGTTGGTCCTTATCTCCATGTTCTGCCTGACCGAAGATGCCAGGTCTCCGTGCCAAATTTTGCCTCCACAGCCCAGAGTTACGGTATATAGGTTGGCTGCTCCTTACCAGCTCTGGTCACTGACCCAGGGATCAGGCAGAATTAGTCCTGTGAACACAAAGAGCGGTTCGTTCTTTCTTTCACTGTCATGCTTGATGGCCTGTCGGGCAGTCAAGATCCTTTTTCTCCTCTTGCTAGGACAGTGAAAAATCAAAGTATGAGTGAAATATCTGGCTTATCTTACTACAGTTAACTGAATTTCATCTTACTAGACTTCAAATAGCTTCTTTGAAAGTTGGCCGAGCACTTTAGGCAGATCGATGCTTTGTATTTGAATGGCTCGAATTAACCTTTCCTTGAATTGACGGTTCTATGCTGAAATCCTTAGGACTGAGCAATTTATGCCGCCTTTGATGCGTGACCTGCTATGTGGCAGGCAGAGCCTTTATACACCTCAGTGACTGCGCTTCCAGCCACTTCCCCGCCTCCTTGGTTCCCGTGTATCTTCTGGTGGCTCTTTTTAGGTTTTAGCACCTGGAAAATGCTAGCTCATTGTTTTTATTTAAAACAATCCATTTTCCAGAGTCAAGTTTGCAGTTCATTTATTTCTTAAGATGCAATGTCTTACTGTTTCAAGACTGCTTTATAGTGTAATCTCTCTGCACATGTTAGATAAAACATGTTAAAATGTAGCATTTGTGCTACAAGCAGTGCAAATAACCTAGGTGACTTGATGTCTGATGTAGCGGATGCCTTCTATCCTACGCTAAGTTCATATATTTACAAGTGAGGACAACGTTGTCCCAGTTTACTTCTCTGGAGTTCTCCTTTGACAGGGACATCAAGACACATCCTGATCTCAGTAATATTAAAACATGGAAAAATGCACCTTAGAATTGAGACAGTCACTACAAACTGAGCCAAGTCCCATCCCTCCCCACTTCAAAGCTTAGCCAGGTTATACCATCAGGACAGGTGAGCACCTGAAAAAGACCCCACTTTTAGAGGCTTGTTGCAAGAGCTAAAGGCCTGAAAAGAAATGGAATTCCTCCCTTCCTCTTCTTAAAGCAAATTTTATCATTCGACCTCCAAAATACATCTCTGCTCTGTGCACTGGGCTTCATGGATCTGCTGCGACCACATTTCAAGACCTGGTCATCTCTGTCCCTGGGCCACTGTAATGCCTCTGCTCCCATCCGTTCCCTCCTCCTCCCTGTCCTCCACAGCACAGGGGAAATATCTCAACACATGCAATCACCTCCCTTTCCTGGTCACAACCCTTCAGTGGATCCCAGGGGCAAATTGAGCAAAATCCCAACTCTGCCCTGATCGGTCTTGCTTTCTTTTCCAAACTCCTCTATGCCTCTCCCCATCCCATTCCGGTCATCTCCCCCTTCCCATTCCTTGTACCTGTTAAGCTCTTCCGTGGCATGGGGACACCCACCCGCCCTAATACTATCATCTTCTCACTGCTGACTCGCCATTTTTCAGGTCTTGACTTGAATGACCATTCCTCAGAGAGGCTTTCCTGCCAGCCCTGCTTAAGTAGGTTTCCTCTGCCCATTTCTTCCCCTCTGCCATCTGGAGTTCTTCTAGACCATGTGTTCCTTCTGTAGCGCTCCTCGTCATGTGAAATTGCACATTGATTTGTGGGTGAATAGACGAACCTCTATGAGGGGAGGCAGCCTGCTTGGTCACTGGTAGTGATACAGAATTAATGATCTGTGGGAGAAGTGCTTCAAAGAATAGGACTCGAGACACAGGGCTAGGGAACTGTGCCAGCAGCCAGGACCCCACGCCCCAGGCCTAGAGGAAGAAGTGTATCTAGGAAAGCAGTATTTCCCAGTGGAAAGAATCCTGGATGGGGATGAGAGGCCTCATTTCCGGCCTTGGTTCTGCCACGTAATAGCTGCATTACCTCAAGTGACTACTTAACCTGACTGTAATTGTTAGTTTATTTTTACAAAGGGAATAATCCTGCCTGCTCATTAATTATTGCAAAGAGTATATGATGCAAAGTGAAGTCCTTATTCAGATATGGAGGCAAGGAACAAGTTGTAGGAACTGTTTAAGGCAGGGACTCTGTCACAGTAGCTGACAAAAGGCCAAGCACAGGTCCCAGGTACAGGACCAGAGCCTGACTGGCATAGGTATGACAGACCATAAGTTTCCAGAAGGACTGAATTCAGGATCCAGAGCTTTCCACTGCCGGGGTCAGAATTTGTCCTTTAGTTTTCTTGGGAATGAATGTGCCCATGCAGGTCCCAGGGCTCTGGTGACAGGTTTGAGAAGGCCTCCAAGGGAGGGATTCCATAGCCTTGCTCCTGGTTTTTCCTTTCTCCTCCATACCTTCAGGCTCCCGTCTTGTCCCATCTCTTTCACCCTATCAATTTCTTCTATAAAAAAAGAGCAGAAGGGCATTCGCAACGTAAATAACTGAACACTCAGAAGAATGTTTGCCTTGTAACAGGCAGTCACAGTCTTAACCTCAGTAAATGAAACTTTGTAAAATCTCTGGCATTACCTGGTGAATTGGGGAGGCATTTGGGAATAATATGCTTAGTACAGCTCCTCTGTATGCGTCTGTGCTTGTGCCAGAGGTGGCGTACTGTCCCTTAGAATTCACACCCTTCCTTCCAAGGTAGAGACTCCGGGAAGGGGCTGCCTCGCCAGGCCTGCATGTGTGAGTCCCTTTGCTTCTCGGTCGGGCCCCGTGTGTGACGTGTGTAGCTTCAAGGCCACGACATCTGGTCAGTGCTGTGCCTTCTTCATGCTTCCCGTGCCCTCCCACCCTGAACGCAGAGGACACTATTCTAAGGAATGGGAGAGCCCGAGCGTGAACCGTGAACCGAGCCCGTGTCCTGGGCTCCTGGAAAGCGCTCTGCTTTCCCACCTTACACGGTAGGATGAGAGAGAAATACACTTCTGTTGCGTTGAACCACTGAATTTTTGCATTGATTCGTTATAACCTGTAGTGTTGTAACACACATGGAAAGTGTTTTCTGGGATTAAAATTGAAGACTGGAAGCGATTCTGTTTAATATTCAAATGGGAAGATCTCTAACTGTATCCTAACGAAACATATTAAGACGTAAATGATCTAGTGCCCAGACAGAAGTTAGCACTAGTTACGTAATCGCAACACCAGCGACATGGTTAGCCACCACCAAAGATCAGAATACTGAGCAGCATTAGCAGAGGCAGTTTCCTAATCTGTAAATCAGTTTGGAGACTTTTATTTTCCTGCATCTTCTAAGATGACCAAACTGCCGAAGTTGAATTATGAAAACCTGTAAAGCAAGTTAAAGGCTGTAATCTCTGTATCCATCAGACAATGATGATTTATTTCTATTTTTGAGATTGCATCTTCCTATCCTTTTTTTTTTTTAAATCTTTGTCTGCCTTATTGTTTCTCACATTACTTTGAGAGCAAGCCAGAAGGTGGTAAAAGCTTGCGTTTCTCCAGCTCACGGAAACAGCTGACATCCTGTCTCTCTCTATTAATGAGTAATAGACAGGTGGATACTTACCGATGGCTCCAGCCGAATTATGACAAGACCCATCATGAGCCAGGCTGGGAGGCTTGTCTACTGTGTGAGTAAGGGTGGTTCAACAGAACAGCTCCTGGGTTTCTCAGCAAGTGGGGACAAGTCTGTACATTGCTGGCACTCTCTAAATAGTCCTAACAGTTGTTTTTGTAAAGGCCCTTACAATTATTCTCTCTGCTGATGTTTGTTCTGTAGAAAATCTCTGGGTCTTCTGTAGGTGAAGCTAAAGCATGCAGGATTTCAAAAACTTGCCACGTTTTGACAACCGCACAAGATTTCAGTGCTCCTGAGAACTGGACACATGACAGGCCTGTGGCAAGATATGGCCCTTGTCCCTGGGAAGCTACGCTAATAAAACAGTCCTCTTGGTTGCGCACAGAAATAATGCAGCTTGTTGGTGTTACCTTGGTGAAGTCTGTATGTGGTAACCTGCCTTCGGGAAGCTTCCAGGGTTTACAGGTATTATTCACTCTTTCATCAAGCCATTCATGGAGCAGGTGTGAAGTATTTGCATCCTTTCATAAAGGCGGTGGAGACAAAGTCTCTGCTGAAGATGTTATTCACCTCCAATTTTTTTTTCTTCTTTCCCAGACCTATGTCACCTCTACCCAAGTGAATCGTGAAAACGAGAGTCAGGCGTTACACTTGTAAGTTAGTCTCTTAACCACTTCTAGTGTTCTCAAGCCTGAAGTGAGTCTCAACAATTTGCAAATAAATGACTGAATATCTGAAAGAGATGACATTTGAAATGACTGGGTGACTGAGAGCATGCTCTCCTATTGTCAAGACTTTTGTTAGCACTAAGAAAGCAGAGTGTGCAACTCCCACATAATTCTTATTGCAGGCAATTTCTTAAGTAGGGTGGACCTTGCTTTCAAATGCAGATTATTTTGGGGCGCCTGGGTGGCTCAGTCAGTTAAGCATCTGCCTTCAGCTCAGGTCATGATCCCAGGGTCCTGGGATCGAGTCCTGCATTGGCCACCCTGCTCAGCCGGGAGTCTGCTTCTCCCTCTCCCTCTCCCGCTTCCCCCTGCTTGCACACTCTCTCAAATAAGTAAGATCTTAAAAAGATGCAGATATTTTGTACCATCATCAGTCTAGCATATCTGATAAATGATAACAAAACTCCCTTGTGTTGTCAGAAGGGAACTCGATTAAGTAAAGCCCCACAAGTGAACGTAGTTGTTTGGGACTCAAATAATACAGCAAGAATAATGTAATACCTGAGACAAATATAAACACAAATGAGTTGCACAGGGAAACTGAGGGACAAGAGCAAAACCTAGGCTATATCTGTGTCTTCTAACTTGATGGCATAATTGCCAGGATACCAGGGTTGGCCCACTGGGCTGGATGCTGGAGAAGACAGGGAGGTGACTACAATTAAATGGTGTTACTTAGATTTTTCAGCTTGAGTCCCGTACAGAATATTTCAGAAGAAAGGCATGTGATAGAATTGAAAATCTTGGGCTTTAACTTCGTTCAGTCTTGTGTTTATGTACCTGGCTTCGTCATTCACCAGTTCTGTGAGTTTGGGTTTGGATTTAACCTCTCATTGCTGCAGTTTTCCTATTTATGAAATGGATTACTTCTACCATTACTGTGAGGTACTCTTCTAGTTATTTTATTGCATTTGATTAGGTAGTTTGACTAGGTTTTTGAAAATAAAGTATCTTAGAAAATTAATGTGGGAATAGTTTTTGTTTTAGGATTCTTTCTAAAGATATTTTAACCTATCGGGTACCATTATTTTCACATTGATTCACCTTTAACAAAAAAATTCCATATTATCCATTATGTAGTAAAGTATGTGAAATATGAGTTGGGGGTACTGTGGTGAATATTGAATTATAGATACTCACCAGCTTATTAGCACAGGCTTGATCCCAAGCCTAGTGGATGAAGTTAGCAAAGTATTACGAAACAGTAATCTTAAAGATAGAGAATAAATCTACTTAAGAATACTAGACAGTTGAATTAGAAATAGATGCATATCCTCTGTAAACTTATATATACATAAAAATATATTTCAGTAAAGAGCAGAGCTGTCTGCAGCAGCCGTAAATGTCACATGACTTTATTTTGTGTTTTTGCAGCGTTTTGCATTGACTCAGTACATCAAACCAAACTTTAGAAATAAGTTTCTTAGTAGTTGGTAATTTTACTGATGTTTAAATAGAACAGTGTTGGGGGGGAGGGAATGTAGTCTAGGACAGTATTTTTTAACCTTATTTTCTTATTGAAAGTTCTTTTTTAAAAAACTTTTTCAATGGAAAATTTTAAACCTGTTTAGTAGACAGGACAGTGTAGTGAACCTCTCTACCCATAGTCCAAATTCAGTAATCATTAATTCTGAACTCAATCTTATTTCATCTATTCCCTCATCAATTCCCCCTCCCTGTATTTTTAAAAATATATATTTTTTAAGATTGGTGATAAAACTTGTCTGTGATAGTTTCTTGGACTTAATTGTTTTTGCTGGCCTTGACAGTTTTGAGTACTTAGGATACTCTGTAGAATGGCCCTTACTTGGAATTCATCTCACGTTTTTCTCATGATAGACTTAGGGTATGGGTTACTAGGAGGAAGACCACAGAGGTCAAGTGCCATTTTCATCACATTATACGCAGGGTACATACTACCAGCATGATTTCTGATTGATGTTGGCCTGATCACTTGGCAGAGGTAATGTTTGTCAGGTCTCTCCACTATAAAATTACTTGACCCTTTGCCCCCACCTCCATACTGGGGATGACACTATACACAGCCTGTGCCAAAGGAGAGGGGAATTATACTCCTCCTCCTTGAGGAAGTATCTACACAAATTATATGGAATTTTTCTGCATGGGACATGTCTCTTTCCCAATTAATAATTGACTCAATTATTATAATCATGTTATTTTGAAGCAAATTCCAGATATTTTATCTCTTGTAAATATTTCAATATTTATAAAAATGTTAAACCCCTTTATTTTACCTTAAAAATCTTTTGTCTATTCAACAGTTACCCAGTATTTTTAATTTGGAACATGAATTTCCTAAAATAAAATTATATTCCAAAATTAAACACTTGAATACGTGTTAACTCAATAAATACTTAGCATCTGGTATGTGCCAAGTATTATGCCAAGTGCTGGGAATATAATGAAGAATAAATAGAAGATGAATAGGAAGTCACATTTAAACCAATCTCACTTTTCTCACTTCCTTTGCCTCAACATAAATAAAAAAAGAGTTTACATTGTGCTGGACACAAATGAAAACTGTTCTCATTTTAAAGATGATATTGAATTATAGCATAATTAAGTGACATCTCCAAGGTCATTGGACTAGTGAGATATTCTAATGTGACTTGATCTCAGACACAGTGGCATCAAAGTCTAACCAGGGATCTGCAAACTGTTTCTATAAATGGGCAGATGTTTAATATCTTAGGCTTTATACCACGTATGATCTCTGTTACTTCTTTATTAAAGGATTGTAAAGAAGAACATGTAAGATCCAGTCTTAGCTTGGGGG
The DNA here is from genome assembly GCF_017311325.1 of Ursus maritimus. Lineage (NCBI taxonomy): Eukaryota > Metazoa > Chordata > Mammalia > Carnivora > Ursidae > Ursus > Ursus maritimus. Next base: position 52,225,401 of record NW_024423344.1, read on the forward strand.
GCATAAAAACAGGCTACAGGCTAGATTTGGACCACAGGTCATATTTCTCCAATCCTTGCTGACCACTGCACATTCTACTGCCCCTTATCATCATAATGGTCATGCTCAGAATGCCCTAAGAATGCTCTACCGTCCTATAGGGAGGGCTTTTTCTTCCTTTGACACACTGGGACCATTTCTTCTTGTTTTCATCATCGTTAAAATTATGCTACACTAGGCTTGATTTCCCAGGTAATCTGTCCACCAGATATGTCCTCTTAGGGTCTGGGCAAAGGAATATAAAGAACTCAGACACTGAGTCTCAAGGAAATCTGAATTTGGGGGTAGTTGATTTGAGTGATTTCCCAGAGTACCAAAGGGTAGGTGGCTTACCTAAGCAACGGAAATGTTATAAATAGTTGTCCTTCACAAACGAAGAGGTCACCTTTGCCCTTTGTGGTCACAACTCCATCTACGGTCTTCCTCATTGCTTCTGTGGGAAACCCACCCACTCATTAGGGATGTATAACAGTCTGGGGGAAATGCTTTCTGTTTGAGAAGGACACCCAGACAACTCAATCCCTTATTTAAAAGACCTTCTCCCGGGGCGCCTGGGTGGTGCAGTCGTTGAGCATCTGCCTTCGGCTCAGGGCGTGATCCCCGCGTTCGGGATCGAGTCCCGCATTGGGCTCCTCCGCTGGGAGCCTGCTTCTTCCTCTCCCACTCCCCTGCTGTGTTCCCTCTCTCGCTGGCTGTCTCTCTGTCAAATAAATAAATAAAATCTTTAAAATAAATAAATAAAAGACCTTCTCCTATGAATTGTGAATGAGGACTAGACCCAGTCAGGGGTCAGGTCTTGGTCCTGGCTCTCTCACTGAGAAGCAGTCAGCTCCTGGTTCTTCACGGTCTTTACTTCTGAAAAATCATAAGGTGGGCTGAGATGTCATTGGTAAAGTCTAAGACTGAATGTAAGCTCCCTGGAATTTATTATCTCCAGCTACATTTATTGGATAGTACGACATGGGCCTTGCTGAGCAGTTGACCTAGATTATCTCACTTGGTCCTCATAACTTAGTGGGGTTAGCATCATGTGCCCATTTCACAGACTGAAGTATAGATAGGTTAAACAACTTTTAAAACCCTAGAACCAGTAAGACTGGCACTCAAAATCAGATATGTCTGATCGTAAAGTTTCAATGGGTGAGTGAGTACCTACTAGCTAAGCACACAAGTTTTACTGGAGGAGTACCTACTATCTAATACCTTCTGCGTACCAGTGGAGTGCTGGGTGCTAAGGATATGATGAGCAGAGAAAAAAACACAAAGTTCCAGCCCTTAGAAGGTATGTGTCCTCTTCTCCCTTGCAGGTCAGCACCCCCAACTTCCATGTATCTTTCCACCTACACGTTTACCTTTGCCTGTGATGACATTCATTATCTATCTTTCACACCCATGTAAGAGTTGCTGTCTTTTTCCTTTACATTTTCTACCAACAGGAGAAAGAATGTAGTGGGTCATGACAAACGTGGATATCTTGGAGTATCCACATGTCACCTGAAGAGGTCCATGATTCACATCAACCTATTGGACCCTTAGTTTCTCTAGCTATAGAGAGGATACATTACATTTGACAACTGTTGTCTAGGGAAATATAGGCACTTTCTACTTAGAAACATCTCCAGGGATGAATATTCATTAAATATTTTTGTGGTCTAGATATTTGTAATTATAAGCTTTCTTACCTTTTTTAATTAACCAATTCATTTCCCTACTTCTTAATGCCATTGATCCTGGAACATACTTTTCCAGTTTGAAGAAGCAGGCCAGTAATTTTTAGTCACCAAAATATAAGCATGCCACAATTCTTTAACAATGTGAGCTACTCATCTACCAACTTTGAACAGATCCAACCATGTGATTTATTATGAATTTCCCTAGCTCCAGATCTCAGTAGTTGGTCCTGGAGTTTTCTATCCTTCAGAAACCCAGGGATCAGAAGCTCTCATGTGGCTAAGAATATGGTTTTTCACAATCAGACAGCTTATATTTACAGTTCTAAGACTTTCAAGCAGTTGGGTTGGGCAATTTGTTTAATCTCTAATTGTTTCTCCATTTATAAAATGGGGTAAGACTATCTCATAGAGCTGTGACAAAAGGTGCTTCTTAATACCTGCATCAGATAATTCAAAATATTGGTCATTATTTAAAATCAAGTTGTTAAAATGTATATTCTATACTGGGATTTTGGTATTGTATAAATTTATTCAGATCGTCTCGGTCTAATTTTTTTCCTTTTATAATCATTCATTTTCAACTTATTTTATTCAACTCTTACAGTGTTCTTGGAATGCTTTGTGTCCTGGGCGGGAGGGAATAAGCTAGTTTCTGCCCTGAGGAATTGGTAATTTGCTAGAAGATTGGGTATAGACATACCAGACACTTGAGCAAAAACAAAACGATATGTGATCATTAACATCACAGATCTGTTCTTCTCAAGCCGTACATGCAAATCTTTTGGGGATCTTGTTAAAATGCAGCTCCTGATTTGAGTCTGGAGTGGGGCCTGGGAGTCTGTCTGCTTTTCTTTCTTTCTTTCTTTCTTTCTTTCTTTCTTTCTTTCTTTCTTTCTTTTTTAAGGATTTTATTTATTTATGTGACAGAGAGACAGCCAGTGAGAGAGGGAACACAGCAGGGGAGTGGGAGAGGAGGAAGCAGGCTCCCAGCGGAGGAGCCTGATGTGGGGCTGGATCCCAGGACTCCGGGATCACGCCCTGAGCCGAAGGCAGACGCTCAACGACTGAGCCACCCAGGCTCCCCTCTGTCTGCTTTTCTGACAAGCTCTCAGGTGATGCCCCTGCCGCTGGTCCTGGGAACGTACTTTGAGTAGCACGATGAGTGCTGCAGGATTTCAAAGAGCGCAAAGACTAATGTTGACCCTGCCTTGTCCATAATATTAACAAAAGCAAGAAAGCAAACTACACGAGCTTTTCTACACCATTTTGTAGGTAGAAGTTTAATGTTTTTTTCATGATCAGGAGAACAATTATTCTCTACCAGGAGGACTGGGCCAGGGCTTACAACTCCATTCATGGCAGTCTTGCAAACCCTAAAGCACAGAGTGGTCGTATTTTCTGTTTTTGTTCTCCTGGTTCTGATTTTTCTTTAAATCTGTATTAATTTTATTCATGCTTTTGGCTTGTAAAGTCACTTCAAATCTTTACCTAACAGAGGTGAACTAGAAGCCAATGCATTTCATTCCATTGCTTTAGATACCACCGGTTGAAAAAAATTCAAAGATTTTTAAGTTGAAAGTTAAATCCAAGTGGAATAGACCATATATTAAACAATTCTAATGATGCAGCATCTTTAGTCAGTTAAATCAGAAGCTCTTGGTTTTTTTTTGTTGTTGTTCTTTTTTTTTTTTTGGTCGGGGTAAATGGCTATGTGTTAGAACCATGTATTAAACATGATCTCCATATATTTTCATTTAGGTCTTATGAAGATCAGCTAAGCTATGATAATGCTCTTGAGAAATGACAAGTAGTAATAAGGACTAGAATCCTGGGTGGAAGATTCTGCTAAGCTATTTCTTCAGACTTGAGTGTTAGAATGTCAGTGAGTGTTGTCAGGACATTGCTGGGTTCAAAGGAGAGTGGCTTTGGTGGATCTCTCTTATTTATTTCACAAATATCTCCGTCCTATTCACTTTTATCTAAAGAGTTGCTATTATTTCTGCTTTTGTCCTGCTTCACTTTCATCTCATGTATCAGGGATTGAAACCCTGGTTCCTCTAATTGTGTCTGACAAGAAGCTGTCAATCTTATCTCTGAGGCCTTTATTGAAATGTTCCAGATGTGTGGCAGGCTCTAGGATCGTAGGCGCGTCTGGCCTCTGATTCTTAAATGGTCAGTGCATCCTCTCTCTCCCCAGCCTCTAGGCCTGTCCACCAAAGTCATGCATGTAATGTTACTTCAAAGCACCTTTCTTCTCCAGCCTTTTATTTCCCTAACTTCAGAAAATGACCAGCAGAGTGTGTCATTTTCTCTTATTGGCAGCGTGCAAGTGTTCAGTTCCCAAGGGAGCACACAGATAAATCTCTCCCAAGAGTTGTACATCTTCAACTCACTAGTCCAAGCTCCTATAAATTGGATTTGTGAATAAAATTGCAAATATCATTTCCACATTCTCATGGGCCCCAGATCAAATGTAAGTATATGGAAGGGGAGTGTTGTAAAGCCTTGATCATCTGCCCATCCATTTATTGTTTGTAAATGACCTCTTAAAATTGTAAGTCACCAGAAAGCTCATGTTGGAGCTATTCACATTTCTTTACAAGTGTTTCTCCTCCAATCTGGACTATAGGTTGATGTATAGACAAAATGACTTACCTTTGGAACATTACACTTCAGTCGAACTGTATTCATTTTAGACTCAGGTCAATGTAGCTTATCTAAAGTCTAGCTGTACCCATTGTTCTTATGTCGTTAATATCTTAGGGCTCAGTATGACAGTGCTACTTTCCTACCCCCAGTTCCTTTTTATATCACCACTGTATTCTTCCTTGATGGTCACAGTTAAGGGCTCTATCTTTCCTCTTCTTCTGAGTGGTTTAAAAGTCAGCAAGGTGTGCAAAGATGTTATTGGATATTCTTTTTTTAAATTTATTTTTTGTTTCAAATTTTTATTTAAATTCTAGTTAATATATAATGTAATTTTGACTTCAGGAGTAGAATTTAGTGATTCATCACTTACATATAACACCCAGTGCTCAACACAATAAGTGCCCTCCTTAGTACCCATTATCCATTTAGCCCATTACTTGGCCACCTCCCCTCCAGCAACCCTCAGTTTGTTCTCTGTAGGTAAGAAGAGTCTCTTATGGCTTGCTTCCTTCTTTTTTTTTCCTCCCTTCTTGTGTTCATCTTTTTTGTTTCTTAAATTCCACATATGAGTGAAATCATATGGTATTTGTCTTTTTCTGACGGACTTGTTTTGCTTACTATAATATACTCTAGCTCCACCCATGTCATTGCAAATGGCAAAATTTCATATTCTTTTTTTTTTAAGATTTTTATTTATTTATTCGACAGAGATAGAGACAGCCAGCGAGAGAGAGAACACAAGCAGGGGGAGTGGGAGAGGAAGAAGCAGGCTCATAGCAGAGGAGCCTGATGTGGGGCTCGATCCCATAACGCTGGGATCACGCCCTGAGCCGAAGGCAGACGCTTAACCGCTGTGCCACCCGGGCGCCCCCAAAATTTCATATTTTTGATGGCTGAGTAATATTCCTGTGTGTGTGTTTATCCATTCATCAGTCAAGGGACATTTGGGCTCTTTCCATAATTTGGTTACTGTTGATAATGCTGCTATAAACACTGGGGTGCGTGTACCCCTTTGGATCAGTATTTTGGATATTCTTTAGCCAAATAACTTTTTACCTTGTGTTCCTACCAGTTTTACATATTGTTCCATCTGATTGCTTATTTGTCTTTTACTTGATTATGTCTCCTGGAAAGTTTTGACTCCCCATCTCCGTTAACAGAGCAGCCCCTCCTTCCTCTCAGTGGGAGCCTAGTTCATTGCCATTAAATGGCTGAAATCAGTTTTTACAAAAACCTATTCATCTTTTAGTTCAAGTCCTAAAATAAAGTAGCTGTAGATACTTTTATCAGTTTGAAAACTTATTTTTATTTTTTAAAAAGGAATTCAATGCACCAGGTGAAGGAAGTAATAGTATGGGTGGTTGGCACTCCTTCTGCTTGAACATGAATATGAATATGGAAATAGAATGGGGCCTAAGATCCTGGATTTCCAAGAAACGCCAAGGTGGTGTTGCTGCTGTCATTCTGGGGGCCACACTTTGAGTGTGAGGCCCTAGGGGTTTAGACTTTCTGTGTTCTCAAATCACAACTAATGATTAGCTTTGCCTAGTAACTGTGTCTTAATTTTTTCCCCCAGCTACTAAGATCTGTTATAAAAATTTTAGACAACACAGAAATAAAAAATGTAGGAAGCAAAAGTTCTCAATCTTTCCTCTTAGAGACAGCTGCTGTCAACAACCTAATGCATATCCTTCCAAATTATTTTGGAAAGATATGACTATCTTTCAGGAAATGAACTCATTGAAAACCTTCTGTTCTTGCTTTTTTCACTTTCCAATATGTTTTGAGCTTTCTTCCCCCATGTAAGAACCTGGAGTCTCTCATTCTATTTTAAGGATGGTTCATATATGCATTAGGTTTTTATGTTAAGTTTTTATGTTAGGAAATTTACATAAACAATATTTTAAAAATAAAAATAGCAGCGTTTTTGGCAGGATTCAATGTTATATAAATGAATAGTTTAAAATAGAAGTTAACTTGCCTCTAGATCATGCAGTGATGGCATTTTTAAAGGAATGAGCAAGCAGAGTCCGATGAAACACTCTGGTGGGATTGGAAAGGAGAGCTTTCCGTCTCTGAAACGATGGTCTCCTGGGGCTTACAGGGAGGCCTGGGTCTGGGCTACAGAAGGATGATATCGATAGAATGATGTAAAGATACCCTGGGGTTTGCCCAAGATTCACCACTCAGGGTCCTGAGATGAGTGAAAACACTTGGCGATGCCCACTGCCCCTCATCCCCTTGCCGGGGCTGGAGTCCCCAGCAGCCTTTGGCCTCAGGCACGAGGGTGAGTTGCCCCGCAAAGCTGTAGGGCAGTGGTTGGTCCTGCAGCATGTGGTCTGAGCAGTTCCCCAGCCCAAAGCAGTGTGATTTCAGAGCCAGTGGCTCTTTCAGAAGGCTGAGAGTAGCACTATAGACCCACTTAGAGGCCCACTCTCCCCTGAGGGTGATGATGGTGGCCTGTGTCCCCTGCCAGAGACTGAAATTCTCCATTCAGGAAGGGAGGCTGGGTGTTTGTGCAGAGCTGTTTTATACAAACAGTAGGCAGAATAAACTAAAAATTGCTCCTATTGTACACCTGAACCTAATATTACACTGTATGTTAACTGGAATTGACATAAAAACTTAAAGGGGGTGCCTGGCTGGCTCAGTCAGTGCCGCATGTAAGGTGGTGACTTCAAGCCCCACCTTGGGCATGGAGCTTAAAAAACAACTTAAACACACAGAATACAGTACATAATACAAATAACACACACACACACACACACACACACACACACACACACACACACACACATTGCTCTCCAAATGGCTGCTTAGGCTACAGGGCCACCTGTATTGGCTTGAGCTGTATACCTTTGATTCCATTCCAGGAATTCATTAAGGCAAATATCTCTGTCCTTTCTCAGTCTCTCACTTAAGAAGAAGAATTTCTGGCCAGAAATTCTTCTTCTTTAAATTCCAGTCAGAATCGGAATGACTGGTCTGAGCTCTTTGCAATTAATTTGACTGAGAATCTTCCCACAATAAAAAGACACTCTTCACCTCCCACCCCCGGCCCCCAAATAAGGCTAGAAATATGATAGATTCAGCTAATCTTCAGCAGGCAATTTCAGACGTTCGAGATCCACTTGCAGCATGTGATGAAGTGCTTCGGTGTCGGGCGAGTATGAGGCGGGAGGGTTGTGTGGGGCGGAAGTCGGGAGCAGGCTGCAGCTGGCCCGCTCTTTGTTACCGCTCCGGCCCAGCCTCTGCTCTCCCTCCACAAAGCACAGCTGCTCCGTGTCTGTCACAATCAATGGGATGACATTTCCCAACTGGTAATTACCAGAAGGATTCCTGTTGATGCCTTTTGGAACTGCCAATCTGGAAGGTAGCTCTTGGCTCCTGCGGAGTGCGGTACGTCTGCAGTTGGGCTTTTTATCTCCATTTTCATTCTTGAACTGAAAGCACGGTTTGTGTGGAGACTTGCAGCTTACTCCCTAGCACACCTCTTCCTTCCCCTCACCTGTCCACACGTTAAGAATAGCACAGAAGACTCTCAAATCCTCTGCATACGCAGGATAAGACTGGCCTAGGAGTAAACCAGGAAAAAGGTGCCTAAGAAACATTAACAAAAGCACTAATGTGAGTTATAAATTAAAGTTTTTACTGCTTTCCCCCCGCACCCCCTCCCCCAAAAAACCCCAGAAAAATATAAAGTCATTTATTTTCTGGGTGCTTACATGAGTCTTCCTCATGGTTTGGCATTCACCAAAGAGAAGAATTTAGAATTCACCAGATATGGGAATCTAGGAAAAACACTCCCAGGTTGACCTCTCTTCACATTACACGTAACAGTCTTCCAGGCACCAGGATGCCATTTATTAGGCAATTTTTTAAAGGAAAATAAATAAGGCTGTGGCCAGGTTGCTCTATGGGAGGGATCAATCTGTAACCACATATCATAGAGGAATACATTTACTCCTTCCTTCCCTCGATGATTCATGTCAGGGGTGCTATTTGCCAGGCATTGTTCTAGGTGCTGAGAACTGGAGCCGTCCCAGATGGAGGTGGGGATGGCAAAGACGCTATTCAGATAGGACATGGACTTGAAGTTGAGAGACCCCCTTCTACCCGTATTCTTCCTACCAATCCTGGGCTCTTGAAATCCAAGATCCTCAAGGCTATACGAGCTTCCTCACTTACCGTATTTTGATGAGGTGGTTGTGGCCTCTGAGCCTTAGAGTTAAAAGAATGAAAAGCACATTGAATAAAAAAAAAAAAAAAAAAAAGGCACTGGTTCAATCTTGACTAAGGTCAAGTGCCATCTTTCTGTGAGGCAGGAACCTAAATGAGTGTTCCTGCAACAGACAATCTTACTTCCGAATCTCTGATAAACTTAGTTTCTCTGTAGGAGAAACTTACCCAAGTAAGTTTCACCCAAGTGTATATTTTAAGGGGTAACGTTTTGTAGCTTAGGCAATCAGTGGGGGGTGGTTAAGAGAGTATCAATTATGAGAACTGTTAATATGTTAGAAGTGATATTTATAAATAGATGTGTATCTAAAATAAGAGAAAGCCCAAAACTGATAATATGTGGGAAAGCTGTTTATCTTTGCTGTTCAAGATGGTGACCTCTAGTCACACAAGGCTATTTAAGTTTGAATTAATAGCGATCTAATAAAGTTCAGTTTTTCAGTCACACTAGCCACATTTCAAGTGCTCCTTAGACTCATGTAATTAATGGCCACTGTATTGGACAGGGTAGAAATAGAATGCTCCACTGGAGAGCTCTGCTCTAGGTGTTAGGTGGTGTGGTGGTGTACCTCACAACATCCCACAGCTTGCCTTCATAGGAGAACCTAGAACAAAGTCTCTTTTTCAAGAATCTGCATCAATAGTCCACTGAAATCCAGAACTGTCCCGTGAAAACGTGAGCCCTCATTGCATCACCCAGGGCTTCAATCCGCAGGAGGTGGGGAATCCCTCAGAATCATTAGGTTAGCACTCATGAAGCTGAGGTTTTATTTTGAAATCTGTATTAAGTTTCTTTGTAGTGTTTCACATATTTATTTCACTTTTTCTGCCTCTTCTTTTTAGGTACATAGTTTAAAAATCTGATAAATATTGGACAAACGCTCATGGCTACCTCCCAAATATTTGCCCCTCAAGATCTTATTTACTATTGGGTAAATAATGTCTTTGTTTTCTTTGTCCCAATTTCCTGGCCTATCAAGTGGAATTTGTACTTTCCTCCATCATGGCATTATAAAATTAAGATTTAGGGATTATCTTTATAAGGTGCCACAAAGAAGAGAACTGTGTAAGGTAAATACTTATTATAAGATTTCTTTTAAAAATAACTTCTAATATCCGTTATCTTTACTGACAGTAATGTCAGGTAATACCCGAAAGAATACATAAAGAAGAAATCAAAAAGCCACCTGTAAGACTCCTCTCAGAGGTAAATGTTATAAACATTTGGTCACAGTTTTTCATCTTTGCTTCAGACTATATATACAGTTTCACAGAATGGGAAGTGTATTGCCTATGCCTTTAACTTCTAGTCCTAAGCTTAACCAACTTCACCGTGTTGCATTGTGGTTAACGATGTTGACCCTGGTGCCCTCGCTGCCTGTCTACAATGGCTGGCTCTGCAATGTACTAGCTACGGACCCTTGGTCAAGCCTTGAGTTCCATGATGGGAATAATAATAGTGCTTAACTCTGAAGGTAGTCGTGAGGTTCACATGCGTTAACGTGAGTAAAGCACATGTAATGATGCCTGATCGACAGCATTTGCTATTGTTACTGCAAATGTGGCGTGTTTTCAGCCACTGCTTGTGCTTTGCAGAACTGAAGTCTTTCCTGAAAACTTCCTCTGCACTCAAGTGTTCCTAAGTCTCCCAGGGGGAACCATCTAGTCTGTTGAGTAGAATGTACCTCGGTCTTGCTCTCTCATTCTGCCTGTTTCAGTTGATGTCCTCTGCTCTTAAAATGGCTCTAGGGTATCTTATGACTAGGATCTGTCATAAGAATCCCAGCGGCCATGCTAAATATGCTGTTTTCCAATTCTTTCAAAGCCAGTACTCTTAGAAGGTACCAGACTGTTGCGGTTTTCATGTAAAAATAGGCCCCTTCTGATTCTGTGCTGTAGAACCCAACTGTACTTCGAAGGGGCTGTCTTCCGTTTTGTTTCTGATTCTACAGAGTAGATGATTATAAATCCAAAATTTCTGTCTTGTGAATACTGGCATTCTTTCAAGATTCATAATAATAATTTGTAGAAGTTGTTAAGTCCCTCTCCTATGGAAGGGTGTGGAGGGAATGGAAAAAAATGGGGGGAGGAGGGAGAAAGTAAAACCTTGGCTTATCTATCACAACTCCTCACCTACATAGTTTAAGCTCCTTGAAGATAGGTACTTTCTTTGTCCACTGTCTCCCACCGTACCAGAAAAATCTTGGGCCCATAAAAACCCATTAGAGATATTAAAATGTATTATTTCCAGTGTTATAAGAAGAAGAAAGGAAATTGATACCGTGTGTCTATGTGCAGACACTTTAAATATGTCATCTCTTATAATCTTTATCATGACTTCTCAGGGGCACTTACTGTTCTTCTCTTCTGACAGATGAGGTAACTAGTCTAGGAAAAGTTAATCAGTTGCCCCAGGTTCCGCCATGAGTGGGTGATAAAAATCTTGTTTCTTCTTCAGATCTCTGTATTAGACCCCAAATTGTTCTCAGGGGGTGGGGAAATAATTTGACCATGGGCAAAATTCAGTTTTACTTCTTTGAATGTATTTTGAGTTTAGAATAAATTTAGGCTCATCTTTATTAGTCAAAACATCTATTACTCCGTAAAAAGTTTGGTAAAAAAAATTTTTTTTCATCTCCCCTTGATGTCAAATAATTCTTAAACTACATTTAGGAAAAGTATATAAATATACCTTGAACTATGGATTTAAACATTCAACTAAAAATTCAGGTTATAGTCAACCTACGATTACGATTTATTTTAGAAGTCTTAAAGGGAATCCCAAATGTGTATTTCTGTACTTTTTATTTCTCATCTAACAGTGGAGTGGAGTTAGTTTTTGGGTTTCTCTAAGACTGTTTTTCAAGGATTCTTTTGAGTTTCTCTCTCTTAGGCTCTTTATTAAAGCTAGTTTAACTTTAGCCAAGGTCTTATTTTCTGAGGGGCACCATTTTCTCTCCTCCGGCCACTGTGGATTACTTAGGAAAAATGTGTTTGAACAAGGAGCCAGGCTATCTTTCTACTTGAGCATTTGAGCTCCCCTGGTTGCTTAGGACCATTCACATCTTTCCAGGCTTCAGACTCAATGGAATCTTCATAAAAAACTGCAACGCAGTGAAATAAATCATAAGAAGGTCTATTTACTTTAGGTCAGATATTGAACTTGTGATATGTGGTCATTAAGGTGAGTGGAAGTAAACATCCTCTTTAACTATCCAGGATAAAGAAAGTTCACAATAATTTCTTTTGTTCCTTATCTCTGTTTTTCAATGAAGTGTCACCAAATGGCAGTCCCTGGAATGCGGCCATTTCCCCTGCTAGGTATTCATCGGCAGATCTATGTCAGTTGATTTTAGGTTTAGCTTTCCTGTTGTTTCACAGTGATGAAGTAACAAGTGGTAACTTATTTAATCAATAGATTCTGCTTTCTTAATATACGTTAAGTGTAATAGAAGCTAGCCTCATAAGCATATTTGGAATTGACCCAGGTCTATTTCCTTTCCATTTCTTCTCTTACCAGTGACCCTTTAGTCATCAGAGTTCCACTTTCTGTGAAAATCATGATACTGAGTTAAGAGATGGTCTCATACACTTGGTTTATCACATAATTTATTTGGTATGTTTTATTAGACTTTCTCCGAAAGCACATTGCTTCTGTCGGGTCTAAATATCTTACAATATTAGTAAGTTACCTCTAATACTTAAAGAAACTATTGAACAGTTTAACCAATATTGACCTCACCGTAACAGGCTGACTGGTTGGCAAAACCAGCGGCAACTGTTCTAGATAAAAGGAACAGTACAAAGAATTAGAAGCACCACACACAGCAAGTTTTCTATCTAGGCTTGACATCATATAATGACCAGGGAGAAATTTTACATAAGCATTACTAAGGCACGCTTGGAAGTTTCTCTGACATGGCGTTAATTAGACAAACGTCTGGTGATAACGTGACTTCTTGCTGCTAAAGGCATACAGTGTGCTGCACGTGATCATGGACAGCGGGCTTACAGAAATAAACATGGGGCTCTTGACGACACAATCTGATAAACTCCTTAAATGAGAACATGCTTTCTCTGAGTAAAATGTGTTGTTTTCAATGTAATTGTTCCAATAAATTCATTTTACTCCATAATTACTTTTATTTATGCTTCCATAATAGCTTTTTACAGTTTTATTAGATCCATTAGTTCTCTAGATCTCCACCGAACACCTACCACGTGAAAGGCAGTACTCCAGGAGCTGTGGCTAGAACAAACTATGTGTTAGACACAGTTGTATCTTTGAGGCCTTTCATCTCGTTTGGGAGATAGACAACAATACATTATGGTAAACACCAAAATTGAGTTATATTCAAAGTGATATGGGAAGAATATTAAGGAGGAAACCTCTAACTCCTACAAGCAACCTAGTCTGGGTTGATTTTTTTCAAAGGACACTTGCTACTCTTCACCCCCACCTGTAATCCCCATGTCCACCCTGTCCCACATGAAGTTTAAGTCAAAATCTTCCAAAGACAGCCTTCCCCATCCCCAGTATATCCTAACATCCTTCCCCGCTGCACTCGTCAGAATCCTGAAGGTAGTGGTAGAGTAGATTTCAGGAATACTTAAAATTGAAAAAGATACCCAATCTTTCTTCTTTCTTTATAGAAAATAGAGCTGTTTTTCTTTCTTTCTTTTTTTTTTTTTTAACAGTATAGTTTTGATATCTTGCCATGCGTGTCTAGTGGGGTGTCCTGTCATGGAGAAGGGAGGGGAGAAGAGGAGGAGAGTTCCAAGGATTCCTGTAGAAATATTTCCAGACATTTTTCCCTCTCAATGATTTTTTAAAATCGATATGTTTGTCATTGTATTGGAGGAATTCAGAGCAAAAGTCTGGGAAACTCTGGTAAGAACCTCCTCAACTGTATTTTTGCCAAGACTTTCTGTTTGGGTCTACAGGCCTCTGTATTGTTTTCACTAATGGTCTGTGGTTAATTCCCAAGAAAGCCAAATATAAATGTACTAAAAGCCAGCAAAACAAGCCTAAGTCCTAAAATTCAACCTAATGGCATAATGATGATGGTTCTACTTAAGCAAATACTTACTAAGAACAAAAAAAAATTATTAAGCCAAACCACTCCAACTATCTAAGGGATAGTAGTACAATGGAATGATCCTCATGGAATATCTGTTGAGGTTGTCAACCCCACAGAGTCCTACATTTCCTCCTGACCACGGGAAGTTACTATAATGATTTCTAGAGTAGTTAATGGAAGAAAGTTATTTGACTAATCTTTAGAATTATAAAGGCAATTCAGCGGATTACTGTAACAGGACACCTGGAAAAGAACCAATCTGATTGTCCATAATTTGATACAGAAGGATTTTATCATGTAAATTTCAAATATCGTGAAACAATGCGTATCAAATATCAATGCCACATTTTATAATCCTGAGATGCTCATTTGCTTCCAGAGACATCCTTTTTTAGAAATAGCTTTATCGCGGTGTATTTTACAAACAAAATTTTCACCCGTTCTAAGTATACAATTGAATAACTTTTGGTAAATTTGTAGGATTGTGCAACCATTACCACATCCGGTCTTAGAACATTTCTATCACATCCAAAAGTTCCCTGTGTCTGTCTGTAGGAAGAACCCACTCCCTCTCCCAGTTCTAGGCAACTACTAATCCACTTTCTCTCTATAAATTTGCCTTTTCTGGACCTGTCATATAAGTGGAATCATACAATGTGTAGTCTTCTGTGCCCACCTTCTGTAACATAGTAGAATTTTCTGTGGAACCGTTCATGTTATAGATCACATGTGTTGGTAGTTCATTTTTGCTTTGCAGTACTCCATTTAATGGAGTTGTATATGTAGGGAATCTCAGGTAAGGGATGCATATACACTTTTTAACTGAAGTGTTATGGACACATACATTGTGTTAACTTTTCCAGTTCTCAGTGTCTCTCTCTTCATTCATAGAAACACTACAGTGGCTTCTTAATGGCAGGAAAACAAAACAAAAAACACTGAGGGTTTCATTTACTGACTGTTTGCATTCTTAGAAAGATTATGACTTATAACAGCTAAATGGAAGTTGGTTATTTGTGTCCTTTCGCCCCTCTCCCTGACTTTGAATCTTTGAATCATGGAGACAGTGAATCTCTTTAAGTTCCATGCTTAACATTTGTGTGAATATTTCTTTCTGGAGGGAGTCTATAGCTATAATCAGATTCTCAAATGGTCTGTTACCTAAAACCATTTAAAAGCCAATCTGGGTGTTCTATTTGGTTCCATCCTTGACCCATTTTCCTTCTTACTCTATATAAATATTCTTTGGAAAACATTGGCCTTCATGGCTTCGACTTCAACTACCAGCAGATAGAAAGAAACTGTTTAGAAATGTATTTTTCGGGGCGCCTGGGTGGCACAGCGGTTAAGCGTCTGCCTTCGGCTCAGGGCGTGATCCCAGCGTTCTGGGGTCGAGCCCCACATCAGGCTCCTCCGCTATGAGCCTGCTTCTTCCTCTCCCACTCCCCCTGCTTGTGTTCCCTCTTTCGCTGCCTGTCTCTATGTATTTTTCTCTGGGCGCGTGGGGTGACTCAGTTGGTTAAGCATCTACCTTTGGCTCAGGTCATGATCCCAGGATCCTGGGATCAAGCCCCACATTGGGTTCTCTGCTTAGCAGGGAGCCTGTTTCTCCCTCTCCCTCTGCTGCTCCCCCTGCTTGTGATGTCTCTCTCTCTGTGTCACATAAATAAATAACATCTTTAAAATTTTCTCATCTAAATTATGGCGACTCTAACTGTATTTTGAATTACAAGGAAACCATCCTTTTCTAAGCATAAACTTGGGGATTTGGAGGTTTGTGTTCCTTATCTTGTGTCCCTTATCACTTAAATTTTCCCACCTCAAAGGAATAGGCAAGCTGGAAATTTGTTTTGCCATTTTCTCTCTGGGGTTCTATCATCTGTCATTGTTTACATCTGTCCCACTGAGGCTGAAAACCACAGCACCTTCCCCAACACTTGCGCCCATGTGTTTACAATAAATGATACCTTTAAAAAAAATTTTCTTTTTAAAATTTTTTTTAATTCCAGTAAAGAGTGTTATATTAGTTTCAGGTGTACAGTATACTGATTCAACAATTCTACGCATTACTCAGTGCTCATCATAAGTGTATTCTCAATCCCCTTCACCTGTTTCACCTCTTCCCCCTACATCCACCTCCCCTCTAGTAACCACCGATTTGTTCTCTAGAGTTGAGTTTGTTTGTTTTTTGTTTTTTTTTTGGTTTGTCTCTCTTTTTTTTAATCTTTGTTTTGTTTCTTAAATTCCACAGATGAGTAAAATCATAGGGTTTTCGTCTTTTCATGACTCATTTCACTTAGCATTATACTCTCTAGTTCCATCGATGTTGTTGCAAATGACAAGATTTCGTTCTTTTTTATGGCTAATATTCGGTGTCTATTGGCCATCTGTATGTCTTTTTTGGAGAAATGTCTGTTCTTGTCTTTCCCCATTTTTAATTGGACTGTTTTGTGGTGTCTTGTTTAAGTTCTTCATATATATTGGATACTAACCCTTTATTGGATAGGTCATTTGCAAATTATCTTCTCCTGTTTAGTAGGTTGTCTTGGAGTTCTGTTGACTATTTCTTTTGTTGTGCAGAAGGTTTTTGTTAATTTTTGCTTTGTTTCCTTGCCTCAGGAGACCTATCTAGAAAAATGTTGCTACGGCTGATGTCAAGAAATTACTGCCTGTGCTCTCTTCTAGGGTTTTTATAGTTTCAGGTCTCACATTTAGGTCTGTAATCCATTTCAATTTTATTTTTCTGTACTGTGTGAGAAAGCAGTCCAGTTTTATTCTTTTGTATGTAGCCATCCAGTTTTACCAACAGCAATTGTTGAAAAGATTTTCCCATTGCATATTCTTGCCCCTTTGTCAAAGATTAATTGACCATATAATTGTGGTTTTATTTCTGGGCTCTCTCTTCTGTTCTGTTGATCTATGTGTCTATTTTTGTGCAAGTACCATACTGTTTTGATTACCTCAGCTTTGTAGTGTATATTGAAATCTGGGATTGTGATCTCTCCAGTTTTGTTCTTTTTCAAGATTGTTTGGCTGTCTGGGATCTCCTGTGGTTCCAGACAAATTTTAGGATGATTCGTTCTGTGGAAAAATGCTGGTGATATTGTGATAGGGATTGCATTAAATCTGTAGATTGCTCTGGGTGGCATGGGCATCTTAACAATATTTGCTGTTCTAATCCATGAGCATGGAATACCTTTCTGTTTGTGTTGTCTTCAATTCCTTTCTTTCATCAGTGTTATAATTTTTAGAGCACAGAGCTCTCACTTCCTTAAGTTTATTCCTAGGTATTTTATGATTTTTGGTGCAATTATAAATGGGATTGTTTTCATAATTTCTCTTTCTGCTGCTTAATTATTAGTGTATAATAATGCAACAGATTCTGGTATATCGATTTTTGAATCCCGTGACTTTATTGAGTTCCTTTATCAGTTCTAATAGTTTTTTGGTGGGGTCTTTAGGGGTTTTTTTTTATATATAGTATCATGTCATCAGCAAATAGTGAAAGTTTTACTTCTTCCTTAGCAATTTGGTTGCCTTTTATTATTATTTTCTGGTCTGATTGCTCTGGCTAGGACTTCCAGCACTATGTTGAATACAAGTGAGAAGAGTGGACATCCTTGTCTTATTCCTGACCATGGTGGGGGAAAGCTCTCAGTGTTTCCCCTTTGAGTTTGATGTTCTCTGTGGGTTTTCCCTATATGGCCATTATTATGTTTGAGGAATGTTCCCTCTAAACCTACTTTGTTGAGGGTTTTTATCATGAATGGATGTACTTTGTCAAGTGCTTTTTTTTTTTTTTTTTTGCATCTATTGAAATGATCCTGTGGTTTTTTCCTTTCTCTTGCTAATGTGATGTATCACATTGATTTGCAAATATTGAAATACCCTTTCATTTTGTGAATAAATACTTGATTGTGGTGAATGATATTTTAAATGTACTGTTGGATTCTGTGTGGTAATATTTTGTTGAGGATTTTTGTTGCTATTGTTGAGGATTTTTGCGTCTATGTTCATTGGAGATAGTGGCCTGTAGATCTTTTTTTTTTTGGAGTGTCTCTATCTGGTTTTGGTATCAGGGTCATGCTCACCGCATAGAATGAATTTGGAAGCTTTCCTTCCTCTCTCTCTCTCTCTCTCTCACTCTTTTTTTAATAGTTTGAAAAGAATAGGTGTTAACTCTTCTTTAAATATTTAGTAGAATTCACCTGTGAAGCCATCTGGTCCTCTGGTCCTGGACTTCCATTTGTTGGGATTGGTTTGTTTCGTTTTGTTCTTTTGTTTGTTTGTTTTTTGCTTACAGATTCAATTTTACTGCTGGTAATTGGTCTGTTCCAATTTTCTAGTTCTTCCTGATTAAGTTTTGGGAGGTTTAGGTTTCTAGGAGTTCATACATTTTTTTTTCTATATTGCCCAATTTAAATGACAGCAATTTTAAATGCACAGTTGGGTATATGGGTGGAGAGATGAATCCCCACTTCCAGATAACACATTCATTGGTGTTTTTCTTGGATCTACTGACAGCTCTATAAGTTTTCTCAATCCACTAAACTCTTAACTATGGATATTTTTCTTTAAGGATCCTAGGAAAATGGTCTTGGGCTATGGGATTATACAAAGATGCTTTGTTTAGGGCTCTTTAATGGTGAACTTGGAAAAGAATTACTTCCCATTTGTAAGATCTGGTACCTTCCTCAGATTGCAAGAGAAAGCAGCCTTCAGTCCTGTGAGTTTTCTGAGAAGTAGGAACACCATGCCTACTGATTCAGTCAACCCAAAAGCATTTCTGGAACCCCTAATTTTAACAGTTCTTTCTGTGCAGGGAACATAAGAAAAGCATTAAGGGGAGAAGAAACGAAGTCAACCCACTTCTACCTTCTGTATACTGTTACCGATGTCCATATGGATCTAAAAGTGTTGCCCTGCTCCCTGCACTCCAGACCTGACTGTACAGGCACTCGGCGGCTAGCTCTATCTGTATGTTCCTTAGAAGCTTTATGCACTACCTGTCCCCAGGTGAATATCTTACCTCCCAGAACTGCTCCTCCTCCTTCATGTGCCATCTTAATGGTGGAACTGACACCCTGATAGGCTCCCAGTTCCTTCGTCTCACTCTCTAACCACATTTGATGGTCAGTTAATTATGCCTCAGAAATTTCTGTCCTGTCTGGCTCCTCCTCTGCAGCCCTCCGGCCACTCCCTTATTTTGTGTCCTCCTTCTCTCTTGCGGGACTATTTCGATGATCTTGCTGCTGCCCGACTTGCTGCTGTCTGTCCATCTCTACTCTGCTGCCAGTGTGATCCCCCGCTTCAAAACCTTTGCTGCTTCCTATTGCCCGGGATAAAGTCCAAATCCTGACACACAGAGGGTTCTTCCCAGTGTTGCCGCAGGTTCTCTTTTTGGCTTGTCTGTGCCATTCCTCACCATGGGCTGAGTTCCAGCTAATCCACAGGTCTCTCCTGTTTCCCAAATGCCATTCCTTTTTGTTTATCTGTGCTTTTGGAAAGGCTCAGAAAGTAGCACCAGGTTATCCTGTTGCCTTTTCTCTTCTCCAGGTTTAGAATTCTCGCCATCCTCAGCTCTTCATGCTGCCCTTTTGGTTTGCCAGACTCCTTATCCCACAAGTCCCTGTCCAGCTGTTCTCACTTTTGTACCACCCCTGCTCCCATTCCTAGGAAAGGTTTGAATTGCTTCTATGTATGTCTCCCCAGTTCCCTTTCCCCTGTGGATATTGTGTATATTTTCATCTCAATCACTATGTGGGCTCCTGGAGGCCATGGCATTTTATATGCCCAATGCCTAACATAGTGCCTGGCTACAGTAGGTTTTCAATTAATGAATAATGGAGTTTGCCAAGACTGTGGGAATCATGTAGCTTGCCTTGCTCATTTTTACTAATGAGGAAATTGACACCCAGTGCAATTCAGAGAATTGCATAATTTAAGGCAAATTCTGGAAGAGAACCAAGGTGTTATGGCTGAGTTGAATACTCCTTCCACCGTACAGCATGGCCAAATAAATTTGACAGATTTCTAAGGAAAGAATCTTTAGTTTTGGTGACAAAATGTGTCTCAGTAAGACAAGGAGATTTATTGGTGGGAAAATAAAGAGGTGTTTATTTTATTTCACAAAGGTTATCATATTATTCTATTAGCTTTTTATCCAAGGCAGAAAAGTAGGAAGATGGTTGAAACATAGCAAGAATTCTAGGCCTGGAGAATGATCCTAATGAAGAAATGACAGCTCTTTGCCTAAACTCATCAGTTAGTGCTGGTTAGCTTAGAAAGATTCCTTCTCTTAAGCTCTAAAATAAGTGAGATGTGGAAACTTCACAGATCCCCAGGGATCAGTGCTTGGCTGAGGGACTGGCAGTGAGAGGAACAGGAAAGCAGTGTTTCTTTTGAAAGGGAGCCAAACACATGTTTCATTATTCTGGGTTCCCTGTTTGAGGCAAGCGACTTGACTGAAAATATTCAGTTGTGGAAAGAAGCTGTAGTTTTGGTTTATATTTTCATGAAAACATTGAATACATAGAACTACAAGTCTGGAAAGAAGAACTAAAATTAATATCTTGTTTTCAAAGAAGATACCCAGAGTTGGGGTATACACTGTAGAGTGAAAAACATAGACTTTAGGGTGTTTCTTTTATTCAGAGTAAAAACAACGACAAATGAGAGTGATCTGGGGAAATAATCACTTTAATACGTTTCTTTGGACAGAATGTATCTATCTCACCTGACTAAACTGAGAAAGATACAGATTATATGGCAGAAGTCTAGACCGTGTTTGAGAGTAGAGTTTAGGAATTAAAAGCTGAAGCACACACATTTGGGAGAGTGATGAGTTTCAGCACCATTAGTGCGGTTGCTGGTAGAGAAGAGCAGGGAGGTGGTGAATTTATATGGGCACCTGGCTGTTTCTCAGGGGAAGAGGAAGAGAGCCATGGGGATCCACACTAGGGCTGGAGGTGGTGGGAGGAACCAAACTGACACCACAGAAGAGGGTAGAAGCCAATCTGAGTTGCTTTGAGCTGAAAGAAGAGATGCTAATCTGCTTCCCATAAGAAGGAACACAGGATTGAAAACAGTGGAGAGAGTGCTTATGAGAGCTACTCTTGGAAATAATTTCCAAGGTTACAGAAGAATAGATAAGAATAGCAACTTGCTGTGTTTTCTACTATAAGTTTAGCAGAGTTTTGAGAGAGAAGGATTAGTGTTAATTTTTTGGTCTCATTTATGGCTAAAATTCTTTTTTTTTTTTTTTTTTTTAAGATTTTATTTATTTATTCGACAGAGATAGAGACAGCCAGCGAGAGAGGGAACACAAGCAGGGGGAGTTGGAGAGGAAGAAGCAGGCTCATAGCAGAGGAGCCTGATGTGGGGCTCGATCCCATAATGCTGGGATCACGCCCTGAGCCGAAGGCAGACGCTTAACCGCTGTGCCACCCAGGCGCCCCTCATTTATGGCTAAAATTCTTATTCTGTATTTTTCTAAGAGTGTCACTAACATAAACTCTAGGGCAACTTCTGTCTCTATCACTTCTCGGACAGCTGCTCTGAGCAGTGATGTTGGTTCTACTGACACCTGTGTCCAGTAAGCTCACTGGGTTTGGGGACCGTCTCTTTCTCTTTGGTCATTCCATTGCTTCCACTGACTTCATTTAGCTCCCTCCTTCCCATCAGTCTCATACTCGCCCCTTTTCATGGTCTGGAACTTTCATCCTCTTTTTTTCCTGCTCTCCACCCACAATCTAAATTTATTCACTTTATTTCCATCTCTTTAGGACCTTCTTTTCTGCTTCTTTGGAGACCAGCCTGGATCTGACAAAAGACTCCATCAGTTTGTGATGTTACCCATCCCAGAAAATACATTGTATGAAACGTGGCCCATTGGAAATAGGAGTGACTCTAGGATTGTAGGCTCAGATATCATGAAGTTATGGAGGTGATATGGGACCAGAATCTGGGGAAATGGTAGAGGGACAAGAGGTCTTGCTGAACCATTTTAAAATGCAAAATTCTAATTAAGAATTATGTGTGAAAGGTTTCTGGGTACCTTGCATGGAAAGTCCTAGTCAAATGCCAAATATTAGCATTCCTGTCATTATAGAGTCCCAGAGCAGGGAGGCACTGAGGAATTTGCAACCGAATATCCTCCTCCAGGCCCTTTAGCACCTTCTAAAGATTTCATAAATCAGGGAATATGCAACGGTTTGCTGAAGGGATAAGTGTTTGAGAGGTGATGAAGTTTACTCAGAGAACTTAGAGTGCAGTTTTATTTGAACTAAAGCTGTGAATGGACCTACAGTGCTGAGGATCCTTCTGGGCCTGTTTAAATAGTAGCTCCAATTCCCTTCTTGAGCAGCTCTGCATGTCAGCCAGTGAGTGCTACAAATGCTGATCTGTACTGCATGGGGCCCCGACCTGGGTCAGGGCATGGTGCAAACGCCTGGCGACCTAATCCTTCAAGCACCAGCTCGAGGCACAAGCCTGCCGCGAAGTTTTTCTTGACAACTGCTGGTCCTTCCCTCCTTTGAACTCCTGTGTGCTTTTTAGTGTTGCATTATTAATTGATCCTTTCACGTCTGTATAGCAGGATGGGGAATTTTGTTCACCAGAAGTTCTGGACACTGCTACTGCTTGGGAGAATGACATTTCCAGCAGCTGCCCAGTGAGGTCGGTCACTCGTGGATGGTGGGTGAAGGCAGGGTGTGAACTGGCTCCAGGAGGACAGAGGAGGACAACCGGGAATGCAGCATGGGGTTGGGGTGAAGGGAACTCCCTGGATGACAAAGAGTGGGAGAGGATGTAAGTGGCTCCTCTCACCGTGGGCTTTTCAGGAAGAGAAACAAATGGATATCTAAAATTATTCAGGAAAGTGTTGTGTTTTGGTAAGGTACTACGTAAAAAAATCCAGAGTCAGTATCTAGCTTAGTCTTAGAGTTGCTCTGGTCTTCCTCTTCATTTGTTGTTCATGCATACATTTATTCCATTTTTGCTGCGTAACTTTTATGAGCCGGGCACTGTCTTAGGTCTGGAGATTTGGTGAATAAGACTGACACTCCGGTAGGGAGACAGACAATAAAA
Source organism: Ursus maritimus (assembly GCF_017311325.1). Classification (NCBI taxonomy): domain Eukaryota; kingdom Metazoa; phylum Chordata; class Mammalia; order Carnivora; family Ursidae; genus Ursus; species Ursus maritimus. The sequence goes on from NW_024423344.1 coordinate 52,248,169, forward strand.
AACAGATAAATAAAAACAGATGAGATAATGTCAAATATTATTAAATCTAGGGGGAAAATAGAACAGGGGAATTTGGAGAGTGATTTTGTCCAGCTTTTATGTGGGTTTCGTGTGTGTGGCTTATCCTCCCAAAGTCGATGTGAACTGCCCAGGACTATGCCTTCACACCTTGATAGTCTGCATTATTCTCACGGACTACCTTATGCCTTTGGAGATAGTCAGTATTTCAAATACGTTAATCCAAGAATAGTTCTATAATGCAACAACTGTGTTTTTATTGCGATATTGGCTATATTCCCTATGCTGTACTTTTCGTCTCCATGACTTATTTTACAACTGGAGGTTTGTACCTCTTAATCTCCTTTATCCATTTCATTTATCCCTCACTTACCTCCCCTCTGGGAGCCACCATTTTGTTCTCTGTATTTTAGAGTCTGTTTTTTGGTTTATTTCTTTGTTCATTTGTTTCGTTCAGACTCTGCATATAAGTGAAATCATATGGTATTTGTCTTTCTCTGACTCCTTTCATTTAGCATAATACCTTTAGGTCCACCCATGGTGTGGTAAATGGCAAGATCTCGTGTTTGTTTGTGTGTTTGTTTGTTTTTTAGGATGGAGTAATATTCCCTTGTATGTATACATATACATATATACATATACATACATGTACACAATATATACATACGTGTATATATACACACCACACACATACATACATCACATTGGCTTTATCCACTCATCTCTTGATGGACCCTTGGGCTGCTTCCATATCTTGGCAATGTAAATAATGCTGCAATAAACACAGGGATGCGTATATTCTTGAATTGATGTTTTGTTTTTTTTTTAAGATTTTATTTATTTATTCGACAGAGATAGAGACAGCCAGCAAGAGAGGGAACACAAGCAGGGGGAGTGGGAGAGGAAGAAGCAGGCTCATAGCGGAGGAGCCTGATGTGGGGCTCGATCCCATAACGCTGGGATCATGCCCTGAGCAGAAGGCAGACGCTTAACCACTGTGCCACCCAGGTGCCCCTGAATTGATGTTTTTGTTTTCTTTGTGGCTGTGCCTATTCATATTCCCACCAACAGTGCTTGAGTGTTCCCTTTTTTCTACATCCTCACCAACATTTGTCATTTCTTTTGATTCTAGCCATTCTGACAGATACAATCTCATTGTGGTTTTGATTTGTGTTTCCCTGATGATTAGTGACGTTGAGCATCTTTTCATGTGCCTATTGGCTAGCTGTAGGTCTTTGGAAAAATGTCTTAAGGTCTCTGACCATTTTTGAGTCAGTTATTTGTTTTTGACAGCTACATGCAAAAGAATGAAACTGGACCACTTTCTTACACCGACACAAAAGTGAACTTAAAATGGATTGAAGACCTAAATGTAAGACCTGAAACCCTAAAACTCCTAGAAGAAAAAACTTAGGCAAGAATTTATTTGACATTGGCCTGAGCAACATTTTCCTAGGTATGTCTCCTTGACTAAGGGAAAGGTGAGTGAAAATAAACTATTGGGACTACACCAAAATAAAAAGCCTTTGCACAGTGAAGGAAACCATCAACAAGATGAAAAGACAACCTACTAAGTGGGAGAAGATATTTGCAAATGATACATTTGATAAGGGGTTAATATCCAAAACATATTAAAAAAACCCACAGATAATCTGAGACATTTGGTTTTGTTGGGTTTCTTAAACTTTCTTGGGTGATTTTGGTACTTTGAAGCCTGGAGGTACCAACTGAGAGTAAAAGCTTTTTATGTGTGCACAAAACAAAATTGATAACATTGTGGAAACTAAATCAGTATAGACTACGGTTCTGATTCCAGGCTGACAACCACTGAGAGACCATGTAAGTGCTCTTCGTAACAAGTATTGTGAAAGGAACACTAAGCTGTGGACATTATAGCTCTTTCTATTTCTTCAGCACTGACAGAATGAACACAGTGGCTAAAGTAAACCACCTCTGACATTTAGGGGAAAGGACTGCCTGTTTTTCTTTTGGATCTACCTATCCGGTGAAGTTGGACACAAGGTAGCTAGTAAGACAGTGCTTTAGAAAGTAAACGCCAGTTCACTGGTTTGGTATTCTCCTAGTCAGGGCTATGGGTGCTGGGTTAGAGCCTGAGATACACACCTGGAAGGGTAATCACCTTATTGGAAAATTACTATGACACAGATGAGGAAGGAAGTAAGCCATGAGGCAAGATGGAGCTTGCCTGGAGCGAGTCTACAGAGAGCCCACTCAGGGGCCAGTGCTGCATAAGGGTACAGGTGAGCAGGAAGTTCGGATGAGGGCCCGGGGCAGAGGAGCGAGGGCCACTGCAAGGTTCCATGGGCTGTGGTGAAGGATGCAAGACTTTGGTCTCAAGGCTTTCCTGGAAGCCCAGTTTTAGGGGGAGTTCCCTGTGAGATTACAGATTATTCAGAAACAAGCCTAGTTTTTCCATAGCTATTGAATACGGTTTCCTCTTCGGATTTAACGTAGGTGACTCCGCAATGTATAGCATCGCAACAAAGCCACATGCCTTGAGGCTTCTAATTCCCTGAAAGCGGTCAGAGCTGGTGGCAGATGACTGGGAACCATCCGCTTTGCTTTTTCCGCGCTTTTCTAGTCCCGTATGGCCCGTCTTCAACTGGATGTGCCCCACGATGACCTCACACTCAACATCTCCAAGGCCGATCTTATCTTCTACCTTTCCTTTGTTGTTTTATGATAACATTCTTTTCTAAGCTACATTAATTAGAAAACAATGGAGCTTTTAAACTTCTTCTTCGTGGTTGGCCTTATGCAGTACACAGCGCAAACCCAATGGCTCGTACATTTAAAACATCTCGTATCTTCCTTAGTTAAGAGCAGCAGCTTTTCAGCNTGTTAGCTTATTTCTAGATTTCTACCTAAGCCCGATAACTGAGGTTCTATGTTTTTTGCATCCACTATGTTTTTTATTACAATTCTTCTATTTCCCATTCCTGACCCTACACTTTTCCCCTTCAGGAAACAATTACACACTATCCCAATGATGCTTAAGATTCTTTTTTCCCTCTGGTTACAGGTCATAGTCCTATTCTTTGGATGCTTGATAATTTCTGAGTAAGTGCCAAATATGGTGAATTTTACAATGTTGGGTGCTAGAATTTTTTTTTTTTTTTTGGTACTTTATTTCTGGGTGTTGCTCTGCGGTGCAATTAAGTTGGTTGGCATCAGTTTGATCCTTTTGAGGCTTGTTTTAAGCATTCTTAGGCAGGTCCAGAGTAGCCTGCAGTCTGTGTCTAATTTGGCATCACTACTAAGGCAATACCCTTCTGTATTCTCCTCAAGGCTCCCGTATCACGAGGTCTTTCTACTCTGGCTGGTGGGAGTAGCAACTCCTCCTAGCTCTGTGTGAGCTCTGGGAACTATTCCTCCTTCTTTCGGTGGTTTGTTCTCTGGCCTCCATAGTTTCCTCGCATGCTGTTCGGTACTCAAAGAAGCCAGGGAGCCCTCTGCAGACTTCTGAGCTGACTTGCCGTGTCCCTCCCCTAGATGTGCTCTGATCTGCTGGTTCTAGTTGCTGTGATTTCCAACTGTGTCCTCTACTCAGGGAGACTGTCAGGCTCCTTTTGGGTCCCTTCTCTCTCTCTCAGCCGTGCTGGAAATCTCTCTACACTCGAGACAGGAGTGAGCTGGGTTGCTTGTGGACCTTACCCTGTTACCTTCTCTCAAAGATCACTGTCCTACAGTCTGAAGTCTGAAAACGGTTTCATTTATTTTGTCTTTTGTTGTTGTTGTTGTTGCAAGTAGAGCAGGTGGGAAAATCTAGATCCTGTTACTGTCATGACTAAATGACCAGAGGTGGAAGTCATTATCTCTATGATCAGGCCACATGTTACCTAGCTACCCTTATCTCCTACTGCTTTTTCAGTTTGAATTATCTTTTAGTTGACTATTCACACCTAGCATGATCAACCTTGCATATCTCTGGATGGTTAAAAAGTGTCAGTCATGAAAAAAATGTTCAAAATCATTAGCCATCAGGGAAATTCAAATCAAAACCACATTGAGATACCACCTTAAGCCAGTTAGAATGGCAAAAATTGACAAGGCAAGAAACAACAAATGTTGGAGAGGATGTGGAGAAAGGGGGTCCCTCCTACATTGTTGGATGGGATGCAAGTTGGTACAGCCACTTTGGAATACAGTGTGGAGGTCTCTCAAAAAGTTAAAAATAGAGCTACCCTATGACCCAGCAATTGCACTACTGGGTAATTACCCCAAAAGATAGAGACATAGTGAAGAGAAGGGCCATATGCACCCAATGTTCATAGCAGCATTGTCCACAATAGCTAAATTGTGGAAGGAGCTGAGATGCCCTTCAACAGACGAATGGATAAAGAAGATGTGGTCCATACATACAATGGAATATTACTCAGCCATCAGAAAGAACAATTACCCAACATTTGCAGCGACATGGACGGGACTGGAGGAGATTATGCTAAGTGAAATAAGTCAAGCAGAGAAAGACAATTATCATATGGTTTCACTCATTTGTGGAACATAAGAAATAGCAAGGAGATCGGTAGGAGAAGGAAGGGAAGAATGAAGGGGGGTAAACAGAAGGGGGAATGAACCACGAGAGACTATGGACTCTGGGAAACAAACTGAGGGCTTCAGAGGGGAGGGGAGTGGGGGATTGGGATAGGCCAGTGATGGGTATTAAGGAGGGCACGTATTGCATGGAGCTCTGGGTGTTATACACAAACAATGAATCATGGAACATTACATCAAAAACTGAGGATGTACTGTATGGTGACTAACATAACATAATAAAAAATTTTTTAAAAAGTGTCAGTCCTTTTTGTCTTGTAGATATTATAGTCTAGCATATAAACGAGGGCTGTACAAATTCTAGACATAGTAGTATTCATACTTGAAATGCATGTTTGTCCTTTATAATGTACAATGAAATCAATTTTACCTCTTCACTTTATGAGTGATAGATGTTGAGTGAGGACAAACCTGCTATACACAGTTCTCTTTAGTATCCACCTACCTTCTCCCCGTATCCCACCTATTCCCTCATTTAGCCATATGGGCTTGCTGAACAGGGGTAAAGAGATGACCACAGACCCTCTTGTGGACATCTGAGTGTTCAGTATGTAGGTATCTTCTAGTCCTGATGGTGATTGAAGTTTCTTAAAACTGGGATGTTGAATTTGCCATAACTCATATTAAGTTGTATTATAAGACTTAAGATCCATTCTCAGTTCTACAGTTAACTGGGGGCTTAAGGTGATAATGATCCAATCTCTGAGGTTTACATTTCCAGACTTGAGAATTTTCTTAAAGTACAGATAAATCAAGCAGATTTTGTTCTTGCATGTTCAGACACACGCTGGAAAAAAAAAAAAACAACTAAGAACAATGAAAAATAACTTTTTGTAAAGTTCTGAATCTTAAATTCTTTGCATGAATCATAATTGAGATAGCTTAAAATAATTTTTAGTTTACCAGATTTTTTTTCTTAATTTTATGGTATATAAATCCTTGTGTCATAAAATATCTGGAATTATAACTTAACAAGCAACCATAAAATGTTTCTTCTTGAAATAAGAAGGTCTTACTCAAACAGAAGGATAAGGAACTTCTTTTTTTTTTTTTTTTAAAGATTTTATTTATTTATTTATTTATTTGACAGAGACAGCCAGCGAGAGAGGGAACACAAGCAGGGGGAGTGGGAGAGGAAGAAGCAGGCTCCTAGAGGAGGAGCCTGATGTGGGGCTCGATCCCAGAACGCTGGGATCAGGCCCTGAGCCGAAGGCAGACACTTAACGACTGTGCCACCCAGGCGCCCCAAGAATAAGGAACTTCCAAAGTAGAGAAATTTGATTAAATGACCTGAAGTCTATCCCCCTACCAATCTTTACCATTTTTGAATGTTGACAATGAAGTTTCAAGGCTATTTGTCCTAATTTTGAGTGCAGTTGCAATTGGAATGTTGTTTTCCTGCTTCCAAATGAAATGTAGAGTTGGCTCCTGACTTTTTGGTCACTCTCAGTAATACAGACTCTTCTAGACAATTTTAGTTACCGAGAATCCAAGTTGAAAAATATGTCTTGGTCAAATGCACTGGGATTAGAGGGCGTGGTTACCTCATTCTCTGTTTCCATACCTAGTGCCTTTACTTCTTTCCGTTGGTCCCTGGGCTAACCTTTCTAGAATTAATTGGTGGGGGAGGGGTGAAGAAGAGGTGGAAGGGATCTTTTTTGAAGGCCTTTGACATGGCAAATGTCTCCTTTGACCATGGCAGATCTCATGATGCGTGGGTTCTTTGAAGACCTCTCTGCATTCCACGTTGTCACACTGGCTCTTACTCATGAGTTTCGTCCATGTGGATGAATGCATCTTCTGTCACGATCACCTACGATTCAGTTGTCATTCCCTGCGAATTCCAGCAGTTCCTCCAATAGCTTTCTGCTGCTGTTTTGTTTTGTTGTTGTTTTATTTTTTGTTTTGTTTTTGTTTTGTTTTTACCCCTCCAGGAAGCTCTCTTATACAGGATCTAAGATGACTTTGCCACTTGCTTCACCCACACTTAGTGTATGAAAAATGCCTATCTGAGACTCTCTGTCCATAGGAACGATACTATTTTTCAAACCATGGCTTGTACTCTGCTGCTCTAGTCACACTCTTGTCCTTGAGATCACTCAGTTGCGTCAGACACACCAGTCTGCTCTGTCCCTCAAACTTCAGGGGACACACTTCAAGTTCTCTGAATGGTCTTGTCAAAGTCCTTATAGTTCGGCCTGAGGTTAGAAGACCATACCATCCTCCCATTCCATTCTCAAAATGGGGGTGGATGAAGACTCAGCATAATTACAGATGTCTCTAAAGAAACTCTCCCCCTAATTTCCAATTCCTTTCAGCTCTTCAGTTTCAACCTTTTTATACCCTAGAATGGATTTGAGGGGCCAATGTCACACCCAGTTTTTTTAGCCGCTTCCTTTGCTAATTCTGCATAAGTGATATGGGATTATATTTTTGAACGTCAGAGTAGTTGGTGCTTACTTATATCAAGACCTCAGCTGAAACAGAGACCGAAATAGTTCCATGTTAAAACGTTTCTATATTTACATGTTAAGATGCGTTAGCTTGTCCAAACCACAAAAAGAAAACTATCCCCCAAAGGAACCCTTAAGGAATGACATTAAATGTTCAGTTTTATATTTTTAATGTGTATAAAAGCAAATTTTGTGTGTTTTATAAAAGTTTATATTCTGATTAATTTAGGTATTTTTATGCTTCATTCCAAGAATGAAATCTTAATTTATAGCATTGTGCTTTTAGGAAATAAGGCCAGGGGACCAGTTAAATTGTCATGTTTCTTCCAGAAAATTCCACTGTTGGGATAGTACTCAAAGGTAGAAACAATGGAGAGGGATACATCTGCCTCAACATATGGAGTTCCTTCTAAAGGAGCCATGCATGAGACTAGTGTCTCCTTGGGAGCCTAAGGTTATTCCTCTTGAGTGCTCTTTCCCATAAATGTGAAAGCAAAGACTTCTTCGTACCTTCTTAAGTTCCCATAGTTGACCCTTTTTAGAACATAAAAAGGTGTTCCATCTTGCATGAAAAACCATTAGTCTCTGTGGCCTAAGTCACGTCTGAATTCAGTACAGTGAGTCAGCAGGTAACCACCAGGGGGCAGCTATGTACAGCTTTTGGGCTTAATTTTGTAGGCACTGGGGAATTATGGAAGGTTTCAGAACAGGGGAGTGACCTGGTGAAAGTGTGTGTTGAGAAGATTAATTTGGTAGCCAGGGTGAAGGGGAAAGAATTGTTCCAGAAAGTCTGATCTGGGACTACTACTGTAATTTGAAGTAAAGATGGGCAGCAGTGGCATCAGGGTAAAGACTAGGAATGGAAAAAATTCCAGAATGTCCTTTTTTTTTTTTTTTTTTTTTTTAAGGTTTTATTTACTTGAGAGAGAGAGCACATGCCCTGCTCGTAGGTGTAGGTGTGGGGTAGTGGGACAGAGGGGGAAGGAGAGGGAAAGGAAGAGAATCTCAAGCCGACTCAGGGCTGAGTTCCTGAGGAATTGGAGCCAGAGGCAGGCTTGCTATCAGCCAAAACCAAGAGTCAGACACTTAACTGCTTAACCTACTGAGCTGCCCAGGTGCCAGAATGTTCACTCTTAATTAAAGTCAGGACCACATGACTGAGTGGATATGGAAGAAGAAAATGGAGAACAAATTTTCTGCTTAGAGAATGTTAATTCTGAAAATGTAAATAAAGCCACTTAGCCACGTTTCTCCCCTGCCTTATGTATAATCCATTTCATTTTAATGAATTTTTTTAAGTAGATGAAAATTTTAGGAATATCCTCAATCAAAAGAAGCTTTTTGGAATATTAGACATTTCAGTCCCGGACAGTTTCTGGAGATTTTGGAGGGAATTGTCAGTTGGCCTCTTTTCTTGGAAGAGAAAAGGAATTAGAGTAAGGCAAACATGGGGTCTACCCTTTTTTGTTATATAGCCTTCCCCCCCCTCCATTGAAATGGTAGATGTTCGGAGAAACAAGGCCTGACTCTACCTCTTTGAATGGAGGGTAAGCCAATGGAAAATTGTGTTGTGGGAGGATATTACCTCTGAAGAGCTTTGTGTTAGTACACATGTCCACATTATTTCGGGACCGTACGGCCTCACCTCATTAATGGGTATTAAGGGAAAAGATGTCCCCCCAATATACATAACCTGGCAAATGTATCTGAGGGGGAGATCCCAATGTAGTGCATATGTTATGTGTATTATATATTATATTCTTACAATAAAGGAAACCAGAGAAAAGAAAATGTTATCAAAATTATAAGAGAGAATACAGTACTGTATTTACTGGGGGGGAAATCTACATACAAGTGGATCCGTGCAGTTCAACCTGTGTTGTTCTGGAGTCAACTGTACTCCCAGTGTTTTGGTTGGAGTGAAAGTGGAAAAGACAAAACAGTACATTAAACACAGTGAAGTTTTGAGGTGTTGCCTCTGGGGAATCTGCATCAGTAGTTTGTAATAGAATTCTACGACTGGGTCATGCCAGACCTTCGAAATTATGTAGTTAATTTCAGCAAACAGGCACTTAGGGTAAAGATCCTCAGAAGTGTGGTCCTGGTTTCTCTGTTCCTGCTCCCTGCAGTTCTGGACCACCTGGTCCAGGTCTTCACTACATTGGGCTGCTGCACGTTTTTCATACGTTGAGGTCACTCTTGGGTGACGCTTATCATCCTTGGGTTGTCTAGATTGTCCTTTGGTACCTTAAAGGTGTCTGTCACTTGCCTCCTCCCAGCACAGAGATGCCTTTTCCTTCTTATAACTTCAAAACATATTCAGAGACTGATTATTTTTCACTTACCGCTGCTACTACCATGGACAAGCCACCGCAGTATCTTACCTGGTTTTCTAGAATCGCCTTTTAATGAGTAACCATGCATTTGCCATAGCTCCCCATTCAGTCTGTTTCTCAGCCTTGCAGCTGATAATCTTGACTGTTTGTTCATGTCACTCCTTAGCGGAAAATTTGGCAGTGGCTCCTGATGTCACTCTTAATCAAAGATTGATCTTTATAAAGACCTCGAGTTCTCTGCTACCTCATCTCCTGTGTCTCACACTTCACTCCATACACTTTACTCATACTTACCTGGAATATTGCAGGCATGGCAAATGCCTTCGTTCCTTTAAGTCCGCTGGAGATTTAGGAGGAAATGAGGCCAATCCTGGCTGCCCTGTTTTAATTGCAAACTTCTCTTCCCACCGCCCCTGATTACCTTATCTTGTTTCACAACCCCCCCCCCCCCCGGCAGTTTTCTATATAATTCTAATGTACTATGTCATTTCTTCCGTTTTCCTTTTTTAGATCTCTTCCTTCTCTCTCTGTCCACTGGAATATGTGCTCTGCAAAGGCAGGGATCTTTATCTGTTTTATTCATAAATTTATTGCATCTGTCTAAAATGGGGGCCAGAGCAGTGCCTAGAAAAGAACAGTAGATAATAAATAAGGAAAGGACATACAGTCCCTTTATTTGTGAAACTTGAGTAGGGGCTAAGAATCAGGTGTAGATACACAGTTCTTATTTTTAGGATATTGTGGTTACATAGGAGAATGTCCTTGTTTGTAGGAAATAAACACTAATGTATTCAAGGGTCATGAGGCCTCCAGTAACAAATGAGTTTTAAATTGACTTGTACAGTTTTTGCGCCATTTCAGTAAGTTGAGATTCTTTCAAGATAAAAAGCGCTTTAAAAAGTGTGTTCCTCTGAGGTGATGGTGAGGCGAAGGCAGGTGGTACGCGGGGAGGGAAAGGGGAGGCCTCGCAGAATTGCTTGGGCTCCTACAGTATGTCCTTATTTGTGCTTTAGCACCCGGTTCTCTGGGTCGCCGAGTGTCTCCTCGAGCTGCTTAGACTCGGGGCTTTCGGTGTTACCCCTCGACCTTCACCATCCTGTAGGGCACAGGACTCCAGGAGGCTGGGCCAGCGTCGGTTCAAGTACGACCTCCCCTCGTGCTTGGAATTGGTGCTTTTGCGCTTCTCACCACCACGTGTGGAGTCTGAGCCACTTGGATTATTTTAGGTCCCTGGTTGCTCTGCCTTCCACCAAGATTCTGCGCGTACTCTCCACCTATCCCATATGCTGGAAAACACCAGGCATAGCCCCTCCTTCTGGTGCTTGCACCCCGGAATGCTTCCCTCCCCTGCCGGATAGCCACAGGGCTCTCCGCTGACTTTTCATGTCTTTGGCCATCTTCTCGTATTTAAAATTGCTCCTTCCCTGGTTCTCCCATCTTCCTCTATCTACAGGGTGATCATCACTAGCACGGGGTCTCATTCACTGTTTATTTTCATGCTCCGGAGAAAGCAGGTGTTTTTTGTTTTGTTTTGTTTTTTAATATTATTTTGTTCCTGATGTAAGCTCAGGTTATGGAATAGTACTTAGCGTACCCCAGGCACTTGGTAAATATTCTGCAGATGAATTTAACAAATACCTCCACCGCTGTGGATAGGATTCAATGAGTTGTAGCGTGTGTGGGGAATGGTTTGGGACTGACCTCACACTGTGGCATTCTGAGTCTCTGTTCCAACCTAGCCAGAAACCTTGTTATATTTAACAAATGGGTAGCATCTCTTTTTTATTATTATTATATTATGTTAGTCACCATACAGTACATCCCTGGTTTCTGATGTAAAGTTCCATGATTCATTAGTTGCGTATAACACCCAGTGCACCATGCAATACGTGCCCTCCTTACTACCCATCACCAGTCTATCCCATTCCCCCACCCCCCTCCCCTCTGAAGCCCTCAGTTTGTTTCTCATAGTCCATAGAGTATCTGTTTTCTAAAACAGCAATATTCTTTTCAGTGCCAGCAAGGATTGGGAGATTGTCTGGAGTAGGTGATCCCCATGGAAAATTTTCATTTTTCTCCAAGTACGCAATAGCTCCTATAAACATAGGTTGTAACAGGGTTATTTGTGTTTCTGGAAGGGGAGGAATAAAAAGTTTCTTCTTGATAGGATTCAAAGTCAGTTATTTCTCAAAACTTAGTGACTTGAAACACTGACAACATTTATTTTGTCCATGAATCTGCAATTTGGGCGGAGCTCAATGGAGACAGTTTGTGTCTCTCCCACTTGGTATCAGCTGGGGCAGCTTCCTAGTCGACTGAAATTTTATCTGCTTTATGCCTTATCGAAAAGGATGGGAACAAAGTGGCATTTACCAGCTAATGAGTAACATCAGCATATGCTGCGGTTAGAAAAAGAGCACTCTGGAATTGTAAGTTCAGTTTTGGCAGCATATTTTGAAAGAATAAACTAATAAGGAGCACTCATGTTTGTGGTAAAATGTTCTATAAACGAGTATCGAATATGAAAGGAGAAACATTATATATAAAAGGAGTTCTACAATTAGGGGAGTTCTGGAAGTTTATGTTATCATATTATAGCTTAAAAGTTTAAACCCTTGGGAAAGATTCTAAAATAGAAAGGTTTCAACTTGGGAGGAAACGTGGTGGGGGAAAATAAGCAAGGAAAATGTTCTGGTTATCCATCGGTGTGTAGTAAACTCACAAAACTTAGTGGCTTAAAGGAACCATTCACACACCCCCCCCCAATGTAGATCAGGAATTTGGGAACAGCTCCAGATGGTGTAATCAGGGCCACCTCAGGCTGCATCATCCACTTCCAAGATGGCGTCTTTATGTACATTCTTGGCACCTTAGTGCTCTTGGCCTTTTCTCTCCACATGGTGTCTCATCCAGTAGGGCCTCTGCTGATAACTTTTGCTTCTCACAACTTGGTAGTTTGAAGATGCTTAGATATTTTACCTGGTGGTTTAGGGCTCTCAGAGAACATGTTGCAATGGACCTTGACAGAAGCTCCTAGGTTTCTCTTAATCTAGCCTCAGAAGTCCCAGTATGTCACCCACACTGTATTCTATAGGTCAGGCAAGTCACTAACACCAGTCAAGTGGGGAAAGCAGCAAAGAATTTGTTGACACCTTTAACCTGACAGTCTGCCTTTTGGCCACAAGTTACTTCTATTCCCCTGCAACACACAAAACATTCACATATCCCAAAGTCCCCCAATCTCCTTTCTTTTTCAGCATTGGCTTTAAGTCTGGGATCTGATCAGTTAAATCAGGTCCAGATGTAAGTTTCTCAGATGAAGTTTCTTGAGTGCAATTCTGAAGATGTGTGAGCCAGAGATGAATTTTCCCTTCTCCCCAACACACAACATAAAGTGGTAGAACTGGGAGGGAGAACCCCAATGGACACTGGCTTAAAAAGGGAAAAAGCAGAAATCATATAAACACTCATTGGTTTGTAGCAGTGATGAAATCCATTTGGGCATGTGTTGCCATTTCTTGATTAGGGCCCAGTCCTTACCCTTGAGAATGATTCTTCCTGGCTATTTGCTCTGCCCTCTGGGCTCTTGGTTCTGCCACTGAATCATGCTTCCTTTTCCATGAGAAATGGTCCTTGTTTCCAGGTGACTAGTTTACTTAGCCTGCTCTCTCCCCAAAGAAATTCAAAGGTTCAAAGGCCTCTTTTCATTTTGTAATTTCAGTTCAAACTAATATGATTCCTTTAAAAACTTTGTGGGTTTGTGTGTATCAAATTATAATCCACTCCATTGGTTCACAGCCAGACCACACTTCTTTCCAAAATAGGTGTTTTGTTTGTTTTTAAACCTCAGACCAGGAGTCCGGATGCTTGGAGAAAATATCCTTAAGATTTTTAGAGGCACTTTTGTCTAGGAGAGAGGATCTGAGAAGCAGGACCTTAAGATTTTTAGAAGCCGTAGTTTACACATCCTCCAGTAATTCTCAGCCATATTCTTATAAGGTTACCGTTAAGGTGATGTTTTATTGGTAGTGTTTGAGATTTAGTATTTACCTGGAGGCCATTTCTTACTTTGAGAACATTTTGCTAATTAGAAAAACTAAGATTTAAAAACTCTTGCTTTTAAATCCAGGGACTTCTGGTTCCTTTATCTTTCTTCTCAATTCTGTTTGAAAGCTGAACGGTTCTTTTTTAAAAAAAAAAAATTCTGTTGAACATTATCCTACATAGCTATAATGAGCTGATTGTCACTTTCAGCATCTTATCTGGGAATCTCTTTAGATAAATCATTCAGTTCATTAGGTTTTTTGGGTTTTTTAGTTTTTTTTTTTTTGTTGCAAATTATGGGGGTGCCTCATGTTACCAAATCTTCTACCACTACACAATAGAGGGGACCTGTTTCTCCAGCATCTGGTCAAGATTTCCTCATAGTCCTTCAAGCCCAGTGAACCCTTTCCAATTTTTTGCCCACTGCTGGGTCCACAAACCAGTGTTACATGCTTTAGGTTTTTGTTTCTAATGATATCCCAATTCAGGTACCAAATTCTGTCTGTTTTTATTTATTGCCACAGAACTACAGTGACACATAACGACTTCGAACAACCATTTCATTTTCCTCAGGATTTTCTGATCTAGGAATCCGAACAAGGCTCAGTGGTCAGTTTGTTTCTGATCCATCTGGCACATCAGCTGAGGCATTTAGAGCCAGGGAATCCACTTAATAAGGTGGATTCTTCACTCACATATTTGCTTCTTAGTCTCTCGTTCTTTCCATGTGGTGTCTCCAGGACCTCTTCATGTGGCCTGATCTTCTTATATCATGATGGTCTCAAGGTAGTCTGACTTCTTACATGGTGACTCAGGGCTCCCACATAGTGTTCTAAGAGGTCTAGGAAGAAGTTGCAAGGCTTCTGATCACATAGTCTCCAAAGTTCTGGAAAAAACCATGTGCTGTGTTCTACTGATCAGTCAACGTGCCAAGCCCAGTGCAGATTCAAAGAGAGGGGAATTAGACTGGAGCTTTCAATGGGAAGAATAACAGAGAATTTGCTGCCACTATTGAAGACCTCAATAGAGGTTTTGGTGGTTGATTCGATTTTAGAATTTTATTCATGCTAGAGGTACTCAGGCATTATTTACCTTTTACCACCTGCCCTTGAATACATTATTATGCTATGTTGAAAAACTGTTCAGGAATTCGAGGGGTCCATGAGGCACTAGAGACTGCTGTGGAGTTCTTAAAGCTATCAAAATATATGTATGTATTCATTAGTTTTGCTCTGATACTAAATTTAAAGGAAGGGAAATTGGGCCACTGAAATATCCAAATCAATTACCACATTTTTTGTTGAATATTCCTAGGCACTGAGACACTAGATATTTGCTTAGCTGACTGGTGAATCTAGAGTATCTGGCTTTTCTTGAATTTCAGAGTAATATAGGATTTATATCTTAACCCACAGATAACTGCGTATATGGGGAAGTGAAGCCAAAAAGAACAGAAACTACCATAGTCTTCCATGGCTCTGGCTTAATAGAGAAAAATGCATGGAGATCTCCCACTTTGGTCTTTGTTCCCACAGTCTGGCTACTGTCATTTTGGCAACTCCCTGCTGATAAAGGAGGAAATAAGATCTAGGACCCCCTGATAATGAAGACCCTTTGGGAAAGCAAGAAAACTCCTATTCAAAATCCCCATTCTACATATTTCTGACATTGTTTTGATCTTAAAAACTTTCCTAAAATAAAAAGGAAATAAGATAAAGTTACTTTCCCAGAACTTTAAGACACATTTAAATTATATACTTAAAGGGAACTTCAAGACACATTTCTAATTATAATGGGAACTTTGAGATACATTTCTAACTGTCATCAATAATTAGAACTACATAAAATTTTTTTTCTAGTAGGCTTGTGAGATGTCAGATCTTTCTGAAAAAAAAAAAAAAACGATACACTTGTGTATGCATATTTAAACTTCTAAACATGTTGAGCATAAAAGCAACTTGTTCACCAGGCCAAATTTTCCCCCCAAACTTTCTTAACATCGTTGCATAGCCAGTTGGATCTTAATCTTACCACAGTCTAGCTTTTGCCATTTGCCCAGAAGCTTGATAACTATTGGCATTAAGGTTTGGTTCTCAGGCTTAGAGCAGACAGACACAGTGCTGCCCAGCACACACACAGAACTGACGGAGTAATGAGACAATGACTTGATAACATGCATATGCTCCTCGCTCTCTGGATACGAGCTCGGGCAAGTATCAGTTATGACAGATTTGGCCCCTTATCCAAGTTAAGCTAAATCAAGCCAAACATCACTGGCAATTTTCTCCTATGAGTAAGATATTTCTCATGAAGCAGCTAGCTTCTGACTTGGAAATAATGATTTTAAAAACCAATGTATTTCTGTTTACATATTCAGTGGTAAATATCAGTGAAATGGCAGAACCTTTGAAGATGCTCTTGCTATTTTGGAAGCTGGACAAAAATCAGACAAAATAAAAAATATGGTCATAAAAATATAGTTTAGGGGCGCCTGGGTGGCCTCAGTTGGTTAAATGTTTGCCTTCGGCTCAGGTCATGATCCCAGGGTCCTGGGATCGAGCCCCACATTGGGCTTCCTGCTCAGCAGGGAGCCTGCTTCTCCCTCTCCTCCCTGCTCATACTCTTTCTCGCTTTCTCTCTCAAATAAATAAATAAAATATATTTAGAGAGGGCAAACAAGAAGTTTATTTTTCTAGGGAGAGAAGATGATAGTTGATAAAATTCTGATTAATAAAGTGTTGCTACTAATGTCTGAGAAAGTAAGGTGGTCACAGATCCTTCCTCTAAAGAAGTTCTGTGTGGAGTCTGGTGGAGTCCACGTTAAACTGTTTTATGTGCTCCCATCTCCCACCACTTCTGATATGGGGTGAAATATGTCTGGGTGATATGGAGATTTGGGGTTGGAAAATCCTTATTGATCTAGTGAGTCCATGTTCTAGGGAGTTTAAGATGCCTTGCTCACTGCTCTTGGAAATAGTTACTGAGTTAATGTCTTTTGACCCAGCTTAGTGTGTTTTTGACTAACCCACGTTGCCAAGCCGAATCCTATTGTTTTTCTTCCTTCTCAACTACATTTTGGGTGTCAGTGATGTTTTGCGTTTAATCAAGAAACACTTATGCTGGGAATCAGGGCTACATGAATAAAAAGTTCTGCCTTCAGTGTTCTTACTCTCTAGAGATGAACAGTGAACAAAATGTTAAAATACAATGGCATTAGTAATAAAATAGGGCTATTAAGAAGGTGCTATGGGACTATGGAAAAGAAAAGGTAAAACTCCACTTTGAGGATCAAGGATTTCACAGCGAAGGTAATATCTGAATTGGTATTTAAAGATGACTTGGAATCTCAAGGCTAAATAAGAGGGCATACTTTAAAAGAAGTAAGTATGGACACTGGAATGGAAGTTTAAAGAAGCCTGTGTTACAGTCTTGTTTTCTGTGTGTGTGGGGGGGGGG
>NW_024423344.1:52265060-52282975 GCF_017311325.1 Ursus maritimus
GGGGGGGGGGTAGATAGGAGAAACGTTGGAGGCTTGATTGTCCTGGGAAGTGGCAGAGAGCGTAGATGCTAGTCGCTGGAGGGAATTATCCTGAAAGATGTCAGTGGGAATGTAAAATTGAAAGATGAGGTCAAGTGGAATCAGGCTAGTGTGAGGGCAAAATAAGATTAGTCCCTATTGTAAATATAAGTGTAAAGTGAGACATTGACAGGAAATGGACCAAGGAAGAGGGCCAAGGATTCAGCAATGAACAGAGGGAAGTTGGGGTACTGGATGAAGAGTGAGGAGTAAGAGGTAAGGAATAAGGGTACCAGTGGATAAAGCTTGAGTGTTTCAGAGCAACACAGTGAGAGCAGGAATGTGTTTTCTGTTCGTACCCTAAGCAGGCAACCAGGCTCTTGGTAATTACCTAGGGGAGCTACATACTTGGAAGACCTCGGGGATACTTTTGTATGATAGAAATTTGAGAGCATTTGGTGGAGTGGGGTGGGGTGATGTAGCCAGAGAGGGAGATGGTGATAAAATTGTGAAGTCCTTCTAGTCCATGATAAGGAGTTTGGAATTTCTCTGAAGGTATTTAGAAGACATTGAAAGATTTTGAGTAGGGAGATTTGCATTTAAGAAAATTTTCTGGAAGTGGTGTCCAGGATGAATTAGGGTATAGGCAGTGAACTGGAATGTAAGGGGATTAAGTAGAAGACAATATCAATAATTCTGATGCAAGATTATGAGGACCCGAAGGCAGTGGCAATAGGGACAGTGAGAAAGAGGAGTATTTGAAAGGTATTTAGGTACCAAAATACACCTATTATATAAATGATATGTAAGAAGGGAGAGAAAATGAAAGATAGATACTAATTTTCAGTATTCAGCCTGAAAGCCATTTTAGTCAAAGTAAATTAACTGTTCAACAACTTCAGAATCTCAGTGTGGGTAACCTAATAAGCATTAATTTTTTGCAATGCATTTTGGTAATGGTGGGGGTGTCACGGTTCCATACAGTCATTCGGGGAACCAAACTACTTCCATTTCATGGCTATACACTCCCACAGGGCCTCAGAATCCTCCTCTGATCCTCCATCCAGCTTGTTGATATGGGAAGAGTGTGGAGGATTAGGAAGAGACTTTTAGTGTCTAGTCATGGAAATTATATGTATCATTTCTGTCCTATTCTTGTTGGTCCAAATGGATTCATATGTCCGCACTTAAGTGCAAAGGATCCTGGGAAATGTAGTCTCTGGGCATCCAGGAAAAGAAAATGAATTTTGCTGAAGACGCCAGCACAGGCTGCCTTTCTAACCACCAAGTATATTTTTCACTATTTCTTTCTCACACAGAAGACCTCCTTTTTGCAAGCAAAGTCCCATCTAATAATTCATGCTGCTCAAAGTGCAGAATCTCTCAGATGATTTACAGTGAGAGATGTAACACCTCACAGTTTGGTGACTTATGGTCTAAAATGGCACATTTTCAACCCTCCCCCTTCCCATACACTGGTGCAACAGAGACTGAATAAGCACCCTAAACACTTCCATGAGGAATAGAATGCTTAATCCACAGTCACTGCGTAGATATTATGAAATGTACCCTATTCTGGAGGTGAATTTCCTTAATTAGTCCCAGTTCTGCTCTCTTGGAGAAACTCCCTGGTTCTATCCTCTGGGAGGTGGTTGCCTGTCCCTATCTTCCTTGACCATGTCTGAAATAGATGTTGGGGCGTATGCCTTTCACAGATCATTCTTGCTTGATGGATGTCTTAGATCAGGTTTGCAATTTCTTTGTCAGTACAACTCCCTCAAAAAAGTAATAGGCTATGATCTTATTGTTTCCAATCGGTTTCATGTGCCAATAACTATATTCTTTCCTAGTTCTTTTTCTTTCTTTCTTTCTTTTTTTTTTTTAAGATTGTATTTATTTATTTATTTGGCAGAGAGAGAAAGAGAGCACAAGCAGGGGGAGCAGCAGGCAGAGGGAGAGGCAGAAGCAGGCCCACCGAGCAGGAAGCCGGATGTGGGGCTTGATCCCAGGACCCCGGGATCACGACCCCAGCTGAAGGCAGATGCTTAATGACTGAGGCACCCAGGCGCCCCTCCTAGTTATCTTCTATATTGGTTCTCATATTTGCTTTTATTTTTCCTTTTAAAATGATTTTCTGGGTGCCTGGGTAGCTCAGTTGGTTAAGCAACTGCCTTTGGCTCAGGTCATGATCCCTGCACAGTGGGGAGTCTGCTTCTCTCTCTGACCCACTCCCCTCGCCTGCTCTTGCTCTCTCTCTCAAATGAATAAATAAAATCTTAAAAAAAAATGATTTTCTCTCATATTTCTCCCTGAACATAACAGGCAACCTGAGGCCATCTGAGACATTAAGCATGGGTAGGTTAGGACCCTTAATCAATCTTTGCTACATGGTTGAGCTATTTTGTTTAACTGGAAAGTTTTACTGGACTTTTTTTTCTCCTTGAAGCTTTTGTCAATCTTTTATTAAAGGTTCAGTAGCAGCAGACTTTTCTAAACATCTGTTCTTTTTAAAGTGCGTCACTTTCTTGTAATACCTCGCCTGAGGAAGCCAGCAGCAGGGAACGCACAACAGTTTGACTCTTTCTAGCTACTTTTAGATCTTGAGATTTTGTCATCATGTGCAAAACAGGCAACAGGTTTTTTTATTTTGCCATTGTGTAATGCAATATGTTACTAGCTTTTTTTTTTTTGAAGCGATGTCAGCTGTTTCTCTACTGCTTGGTTTCCAACTGGTAAGCCAATGCCAGGCCTTTTTGCTGTTTATCAGAATTCCTCACTTCAAGATAACAATTTAATTGGGCAGGCAAGTAATAAAACCTCCCAAATCTCAATGCCTCAAAACAAAAGTTTGGTTCTTGCTCATGTGTCAGTTTAGCAAGAGTCTGCAGTAGGGAAAGACTCTGTTTTAAGTGGATCCATGCTTCTTCCTTTTAGTGCCTCGGCCATCCTACAGCTTGAGTCTTCCACTGGGTTCTGTGCATCTGGCTGTCAGACTAAGGGAGAGCGGGAATATGAAAGATTAAAATTTGGAAATTGCACCCGTCATTTTGGTTCACATTCTATTGGTAGTTGGTCACATGTCCATACCTAACTGCAAGGAGAAAAGGAAAATAGGATTTGTCACAACGGACCAGGAGATGACTAGGGGATACTATATACTCTGATAAGAAATACTGGATGCTTCAGGTTTAGATATACATTTGGGGGAGGAGAGTGAGTTAAGAATAGATGGTGGTTTGATTTTTCAGTCTGTTGACTTTGAGATATCTCTGATTCATCCAATGGGACAGTGTAGGAAGTATAAACATCAATACAGAGCGTACATTCAAGGTATACTTTTTAGAAATAGATTTGGTAGTGATTTACACATAGATTACTAATTTATACATCCAACATAATTTTACCATGTCTGTTGCTTATAAACCTCCAACTTTTTCTTATTCCGAGACTACTTCTCTGCCCCCAATACTTTCTTTTTCCATTTTATGCTTTCTCTTTGTTTTTCTTTCACATTTTTACTCTTCCTCTTTTTTCTCACCTTCCCCTTTACCTTTACTCTCTTTATATTCTGCTAATACTCTTTATTTGAAGTGTCTAAAGGTCTGTCTTTTAAGTTAGAATTTTAAACAAAAGTTTTAAGTTACACCAATAAAAAGAAATGCATTAATTTTAGAATGAGTATTTAAATAGTAATCTTCTATAGAAAAGCCATAGACATTGATTATTGCCACATGTAATTATATTTGAATTGGCAAAACATTTTCTCAGAGACGCTGGGTAGCAACTCAAGATTTCATTTTTCTAAACATACTATACTGATATTTTCCTGAGTTGGTGTCCAATACAGTTAATCTCTAGAGGTTTTCCAGTTTGCTCTAACTGTAGCACGTTTGTGTATTTTCCTCCTCTCTCATTGCAGAAGACACACAAAAAGCTTTGCATTTGATTTTTGTCTACTTAGTAGGCTGTTACGGAAGTTACTCTAGCTAAACTGACTTGGTTTTTAGAAGTGACTTATGAGTAAGCTATATGTAGTTATACGTAGTGCACTATTGGGTCTATGAAAGGAACAAAAAGGATAATTGGAATGGGGAAAAAAACGATATTTAAAGGGGTCACTGGTAATGTCAAGAATTTGTATCTAAATGAGCTATGATATGGATATTTAATCATCATGTGATGATTAAACCATCAATACAATAGCAGTGAGGAAAGAACAATTTGGCCAGCAAATGGAAAGAAATTCTGTCGGCCAGAAATTTCACTCATGAAGTTGATAGGAGTAATCTGTGTGTTGTTTCACCATCTGAAGAACCTGAGATGGAAGCCCTAGAAATAGTCTGGTTTGGGGCTCTCTGGGAGGATTATGAGTATCTTCACATGCAAATCTTTTGGGGGTACTTCCCTCTCACTTTGTTAGGGCCTTTATGGTATCACTTGAAAGTTGAAGCTGGAATCCTTTCCTAGTGTTCTGAGTCTAACCTAAAGGACAGAAGAATTTTCCTTCATTGCTTTTCTGAAGCATCACTAAAAAGAGATGAACCAAGTTAAAACTTGTGTCACTTAATGGAATGTTAAGAAAGTTACTCAGTACTTTATATGTGACTCCTTTTAGCATTATGGATGGATTACATATTCTAAAATATCCCCACACTGAGAAACATGTAGGTTCTGGATAAGCACCACTAACAGCAAAATATTTTTACATCTATTGCCTACATCATAAAGAAGAGAAACCCCCAAGGCACACAAAAAAGGAAAGCAAATATAGTAAGCATAAATTAGCTGAAACAAGAGTGGTAGGTAGAAGAGGCTTGAACTGCCCTGGAAGAAAATGTCAAAATCAGGGACTTAGAATTTGGATATTAGTGGATGTGAGGGATAGTGGGAGAGACCATGTGGGTCTGGAAGGACAGCAGCTGAATTTAAGATCTTAACATAATCCTGGGACTCCTGAAGGGACTACGTCCTCAGTGAAAATGTGGCCATTAAAAAAAAAAATCTGCTTGCTCAAAGCAAAAATTAAACTTATTTGTCTCTACTTAGGCTGTCAAGAGAGTTGTGAAAACTTGCTACATTTATTCTCAAATGGTTCTGGAGTCTAAATTTATATTTCCAGTGTAATTCACAAACCCCAAGCTCTAATACACTAAGTAAAGATCATTCTGGATAGAAAGGGTAATCTGGTATCCAATAAAAGCAAATACAAGCCTCTTTACAGGAAAGCTTTGTAGACCCAGACTTCTATAGATTTCTACAAATTAAAATTTTAAAAACTCAATCACCAAAACAGGAGGAAACAAGTGAAAAGAGTTAGGAAAAATAATATATTTATGCCCTCAAGGAGTTTAGATATTTGGAATGATCTGAAAGACCATACAAAACAATGATGTATAACATTAAAGATGAAATTGGAAAAAATAAGTAAAAAATCTCTGATACTATTAATATAGAGATAAGATCACTGAAATTATGATAAATTTCTACTTCTGGTAATGACTGACGAGATGTTTACCAACTCACTGAGTGCACAGGAGCAACAGTAACACTTCAGTGTTCAGTGGAAGTAATGGGAGCCAGAGAACAATAGAATGATATATTCTGAGCGCTAAAGGAAAATATAATGCCATCTAGAATTCTAGATTTAGTGGAAATACTCTGTAAAAACAATGGTGGACTAAAGAAATTTTCAGACAAAATCTGAGGGAATTCTTCACAATAACATGAACACTGAAGGAAGTAATAAAGGGTGTTCTTCAGGAAGGAAAAAATAGGGGTGTATAAAAGTAAAAAGCTTAAACATTTGATAAATGTAAACAAATATTACTGTAAAAGAACAAGTACTATCTTAGGGCATTAGAACATATCTAGAATTATAAAATGAAAAAGCACAGAAGTCACAAGAAGGTGAATACAGTGAAAGAGTCTTAAGGTTCTTATGTCATAAAAATACTAATTTATAGACATTAATAAGGGAAGTTTGAATCTTGTAGCTCTAGGGCAACTGGAAACAAAGATTCACAGAAGTGTGTAAAATATAAAGCTGATAGAAGAAAAAAAAATGGGGTAAAAAAAAAAATCTATCACCCAGCATGTAGGGGCAGGCACTGGGGGTGGGGGGGAGGGGAATCTCAATATACCTCTTGTCCACCAGGGGGCACCTGACAGCCTGACATAGAATCCCTTTTTGCTCCATCAGGCTGTACCACCAGGCCCTAGTGCACGCTCCATTAGCACCTTACAAACCAAGAAAACTAAAGTAACACTGAAAAGGCCCTTAAAATTAAACTGGTTTTGGAATCACAGCACACAAAAGTAGGCTGAGACCCATATGTTAAATCTAAATGTGGTGACTACCTTCTAAAGTAAATGCTGTAAGCAGTATTCAGAATCTCCTAATGCATTAGACAGAACGTCCATTATACAACCAAAAAATTACCTGGCATTGCAAGAACCAAAAACAACACACCCAACAACCACAACCTGAAAAAGTTAATCAGTTGATGCCCACACTGAGATGAATTAGACACCTGCCAGACAATGACAAAGACCCAGTATTTGTATCCTTGCAATCTCAGAAAAGGAGACAGTGCGGCTCAAAGAATATTTGAAGAAATAATAGCTTAAGTTTTCAAAATTTGGTGGAAGACACAAATCTGTAGATCCAAGAAGCTGAGCAAATCCCAAACAGTATAATCCCAAAGAAATGTATGCCATGACACTTCATACTTCAACTTTTGAAAACTAAAAAATTTTTTTTAAAGCAGCCACAAGGAAAAATGCATTAGCTGTAAGATAATACCAATTTGAATGATGGCCAGTTTCTCATCTGTGACCATGAAGGGGCACGACCTTTTTCTTCTTTTATATTTTAGATATAAATTGTCACAAATAAGTTTAACTGAAGGTTTGAAATCAGTTATTCCCTGTCCCTCCAGACCAAGGTCCAAAGCAGTTTTTTGAATGCCTGCTAAGTGCCGTGTCTTCAGACACAAGCCAGGAGAGAAAGGAGGCTCCAACAGAAGTGACTTGCCCCAAGTCACCCAACTGGGAGTTAAGGACTGTCCCAGTCAGGGCTGACCCTGGGTCCTCTGGATTCCAGAGGTGGTTCTGCACCTGAGGCTGCCCTGGGAGGAATTGAGGTATCGAGTCAGGGGTCCGGTCTCCCTCCCAGTTCCACACAGCAGTTCCGCATCAACAGTGACCCAGTTGAGGTCCCCTCTCCCAGAGCCCATTTCCCCATCTGTACAATGATGATGGGACTGGCCAGGTCTTGAGGGTGTTGCAGGTGAGTTGCTCCAGTCCCGATCCCCACTTCTGGCACATACCCACCTGAGGCGGCTCTCTCACCCACCTGCTGGACTTCAGAAATGACTTTGGTCTTGGTTTCTAGGCCCCCAACATTTTTCAAGTGCTGAAAGGAAAGAACTGTCAAATAGGAATTCTGTATCTAGTAAAACTATCTTTTAGGAATGAAAAATGTATTTTCAGAAGGAAAGCTAAATGAATCTGTTGCTACAGACCTACCCTTAAAGATTAGCTAAAGGAAGTTCTTCAAACAGAAAGGAAATGATAAAAGAAGAAATCTTGGAACACCATGAAGGAAGAAAGAATAACAAAAACAAAAATGTGTCATATAGACTGTCCTTTCTCACATGGATTTATAAATTCCACTTGATGATTAAACCAAAAATTCTAATTTCATCTGATACCAAAGATAATGATATTTAAAAGCAAATAGAGCAGAGTCCTAAATGGAAGTCAAGTTTCCACACTCACACAAAGTAGTAAAATGTTGGTATCGGCAGACTGTCACATATGAATATTACAGTATCCAGAGCAAAAACTTCAAAAGTGAAATACACTTAAAAGCACCAAAAATAAACAGGAAAGCCTAAAATATGTTCAAGTGATCCACAGGAAGTCATAGGGGGGTGGAAGGGACAAAAACCAGAAAATAGTAGGTTAGCACCTATGTCCTGTTTTTTTAATCAATAATTACCCTAACCTATCAATAATTGCCCTTAAAGCTAAGTAGTCTAAATAAATGATGATAAATCTGTCCTTTGATTTAACAGTATGATAAATGATGTCCTTTGATTTAACAGTATCCAGATGAAATACCTAACTGGCGAAGATCAAATTGTAAAGTTAATAGAAGGTCATGTAGGAGAACATGCTTTTTACTTAGGAGTGAAGAACTACTTAAATAAGATCTTAAAACTACAAGCCATACAACTGAAAAGCCAATGGATATGAACATAGATATTCAGGGTTTCTGCCCAATGAAGAATGAAGTTAACCGATTTATTGCAGAAAGATATATACAGTGTCTAAAAATAACAAGATACTGTGAAGATGTATAGAAATGCCTGCTTATGAATAGGAAAAGATAGAAAATCAATAAATAATTTAAAAAAAGATATGTATATGAGGGATGCTCAAAATCATTAGTATTTACAGAAATACTAATTAAAATAAAATCTTTCCCAATTTACTTAAATTTATTTATAAATTATAAACTTATTAAAAGACAAGCTGCTTAAATATAATAGATTATTTACCAAAAAAAAAAAATTGGCAGAGTGAATAAAGAAAACATGACTCAACTAAACAGAAATGGCTATGCTAATATAAAGCAGACGGCAGAGCAAAGAAAATTACTAGAGAAAAACACATAATGATAAAAGAACCAATCTATCAGGAAGACATAATGGTTCTAAACATGTACCAAACAACAGAACCTCAAAATACATGAATCAGAGACTAACAGACCTGAAATGAGAAATAAATCTACAATTATGGTGGTTTACCTTGATTGGTTTCCAACTGTATCAACAAGCTAAAAAATAAAAATCACTTTTCAGTTGATGCAGAAAATGAATTTGACAAAATCATTTAATCATGGCAATAGTTTCTACAGGAACTGAGGGGAATTATCCAAAGTTGATAAAAAGCCTTTACCAAAAACCTACAGCTGACCTCATTTTTACTGATGAAAGGTTTAGTGCTCTCCCCACCTCCCCAGAGTGGAAATAAAACAACAATGTCTGCTCTTGCCATTCTTATTCAACATAAAACTAGAACAAGTCAAGAGGAAGAAATAAAAGGCACACAGGTTAAAAAAAAAAAAAAAAATCAACCTATCCTTCTTTACAGATGGCATGATTGTCTTTGCAGGAAATACCAAGGAATTTAAATACCCAGGAGCAAGGGAGTTCAGTAAGGTCTTAGGATTGATTTCTGTGCAAATTTTGTATTCTGTTTCTTTTCTTTTTTAAAAAAATCCTGTTTCTCTATACTATCATTGAACATGCAGAGACTGCAATAGAAAAACATAGTATTTACAATCATTACAGATGAAATACTTAGGTATACATTTAACAAAGCAAGTATAGTATTTATTGAAAAATCACAAAATTCTGAGCACTCAAAGATGTAAATAAATGGGGAGTCCTGTCTTGTTTATTGAGTAGAAGAGTAAAGATGCCAATTCTTTCCATATTGATCTATAGGTTTAGTGTAGTTCCTTTTGAAACTCCAAGCATTTTGTGTAGACACAAACTTATTCTAAGGTTCACATGGAAAGGAACAGACCCTAGAATGCTTAAAGGAGTTCTCTTTGTTTTACAAATAAGAATAAAGTGTGTGTGTGTGTGTGTGTGTGTGTGTGTGTGTGTGTGTGTAGGGGGTTACCCAGTATTAAGGCTTATCACATGGTTACCGTGGTCAAAAAAGACTGTGATGTTGGTGGAAGGATCTGATCCACAGATCATTGGAACAGAATAGAAAACCCAGAAATAAAGCCATGCAAAGGTGCAATACGAAGCAACAGAGGAAGGATAGCCCTTTTATTTTTAAAATGACAAAGTTTAGAAATGGAGAGCAGATTAATGGTTGCTGGAAATTAAGAATGGAGGTAGGAGCAACATGGATGATCTTTGTGGTGTTGGAACTGTTCATTATCTTAATTGTGAATATATGAACAGACATGGGTGATAAAATTATATACAACTTAATACATACACAAATGAGCACAAATGTGGAAATTTTAATAAAATGGGATTGTATCAATGTCAATATGCTGGTCATGATATTTATACTGTAGTTTTGCAGTACATTGTCTTTAGAGAAAACTGGGCAAAGTGTAGGACCTTCTACATTTTTGCATTTCTCAAAACTGCATGTGAATGTATGATCTCAATAAATTTCTGAATCTGAAAAAAATCAAAAAGGGGAAGAATAAGAAATATAGAAGATACAGGTCAAATAAAAAGTTTAACAATATAGATTTAACCCCAAAGATGTTAGTGATTATATTAAATGCAAATAGATAAAATACTTTAATAAGAAGAAAAAGATTGTCATACTAGATTTTAAAAATCTGAGACTAAATGGAGATACACTTTAGAATATGAAAAATTGAAAGTAAAAAAATATATCATTAGAAGACAACACATTCAAAAAAACCCCCCTAATATTCGTATACTACTATCCAATACAGATGTTAGGTGAAAAGCATTCTCTGAGCCAAAAAGGGGAATTTTATAAAGTTTATCAGGAAGTTACAAAAATTTCAAATTAGTATTAGATTCTTTCAAATATTCTCAAATAAGCTAGAAATAATGAAGATTATCTTGAAGAACAAAGTTACATGATTTTCTTTGTCAAGACTATAATGAAGACAGTGTTTCATTGGCCCAAGTATACACAGACAGATGAATGGAATAGAGTTGAGAATCAGACCCAAACATATAGATAACTTGATTTATAAGGATGGCATCCCCATAGGGATATTCCCTGTAGGAAAGGATAGACTTTTTAATTAATGGTACTGGGCTTACTGATGTCCATATAAAAACATACTTGGCACTCACGAGGTATACAAATATCAGTACTGAATGGATTACAAACCTAAATGTATATAAGGCATATAATTTCTATAAGCTAATTTGGAAAATCTCTCGAAGTCATTCTAGTTGTGTTGCTGCAGCTTAAACAATACCCTAAATAACAAATAACAAAAGTTGTCAAGTTTAGTATATGGGAAATCAACATAGAAAAATGAATTCCATTTCTATGCAATAGCAACATATAGAAGTGTAACTTAAAATCATCTACACAAATTGATTTGTAGAATCAAAATTCAATAGCCAATAGGATTTTTCATAGAACTTGACAAACTAAAATAAACACGAAAGAGGAAAAAGGCAAGAATAGCCAAGACTAAACAATGGGAGATGATTTAGTTTAAAGAAATCGAAGTTCTTATGAAGTTATAATGATTTATAAATGTAATATTAGTACAGATATTAGAAAGTGACTCATCTATATCTAGAATTTTCTTATATAATGAGTGAAACACTAGAGCAGTAGAGAAAGATGAACTCTTCAATAAACTGTACTGGGAGTTTTGGTTACCCATATGGAAAAAAATGAAATTAAATTTTTTTTTCACACTATACTAAAAACTTTATTCCAGATGTTTAAAATATATTAATGTAAAAAACAAAACTAAAAAATTTTAGAAGGAAATATAGGAATGAATAGTTTTATGACCTCACGATAGGGAAATATTTCTTAAACAAGACACAGAAGGGAAAAGCCATAAAGGAAAAGATCCATAATTCACCTCTGCTTAAATTAAAAACATCTGTTCATCAAAGGATATCATTAAAAAAGGACAAGAAATACCACAATCTGGGGAACATATTTGCAAGCATAAAGCCAACAAAGGATTTGGGTCCAGAAAAGATAATCACCTGTAAGTTAACAGAAGAAACAAATCAATAGAAAATGTGGGCAAGACACAGATAAACTTTTCTTACAAGAAGAAACATAAGTGACCAACAAATATATGAATATATACCTCATTGGTAATATGAAATGAAAAATTAAAACCACAATGAGGTAGCATTTTCCATTTGTCTAGATTGGCAAACATTAAGACATTGGACAATATGTTTGTTAATCTCTTATATGCAACTGATGGATGTGTAAATTGGTGTAATCACTTTGGAAAACAATTTGGTATTGTCTTGTAAAGTTGCATATCTATTTTTTTTTGTATTTTTATTATTTATTTGGTAATTATTTTTTTAATGTTTTTTTATTATGTTAGTCACCATACAGTATAACCCTGGTTTCTGATGTAAAGCTCGATGCTTCATTAGTTGCGTATAACACCCAGTGCACCATGCAACACGTGCCCTCCTCACTACCCATCACCAGTCCATCCCATTCCCCCACCCCCCTCCCCTCTGAAGCCCTCAGTTTGTTTCTCAGAGTCCATAGTAAAGTTGCATATCTATTGACTCATAGCCTGGGAATTGAACTTCTATAAAACATTCTCAAAACTCTTGCACATTTTCACTGTTACAGCGCTATTAATTGTAGTATTCACAAACTGGAAGCCACACAAGGAATCCCTTTGAGGAGAATGGATGAAGTACAATAGCATAGAGTAACTTATAGCAGTAAATATTAAGGAGCTATAGCTACCCATGTCAACATGAATTCAATTCAAGAACATAATGTTGGGTAAAAGAGAGCAAATTATAGAAGATAATACCGATTATATTAAGTGCAGAAACATATTCGCCAATATATTGCTTCAGATGCATACTATGTTGTAGAACTATCAGGTACATCGAAGGGATGGTAAATACACAATTCAGTGTTTACTTTGGAATGATGAGGGAAATATCATGGGAAGGAGAACCCAGGGTCTTCCCCAGCAAAATATCGTTTGATTTCTAAAGCTGAGCAGTAGGTAAGGGGTGTTCATTTTTTATTATTCATAATACATGTATACATTTTATATAGTATGTATTATACATAGAAAGTGAATAAAAGAAGTGATTGGTAGTTTCATATCTGAGATGTGTAGTGAGGTAAAAGGTTACACAGTGTCACTTGCTTCCATATCACTTCATCTTTCATTTGCTCTACAACTCGTCTATTATAATGTAACGCAAAGAAAACTCAATGTGTAGTAATGCTTCCTATGTTGACTTAATGGTATTTATATTGCAAGATCATATAAAGGCACCATCTCAGATTCTGCAGACCATGAATATGGCATTTGGTGATATAAGAGTTGAAGATGGTGAATGGGCTGGGATCACCATTCATCACTCCTCCCTGCTTGCCTGATAGATAATATTAACCATTCAAAGCCATTAATCTCAAATCCCTCATAGGGATTGGACACAGACTCAGGTTTTTTCTTTAGCCATTCCCAATGGACCCAAATTAGCTCTCAAGTTGAAACTCACTTACCTTCACATTGCTAGACCACTGAGTCTAGTATATCATTGTACTGGATCATGTTCATATGAAGGAAGGAGTAGTTTTGCTTTAGGTATTGTAAGTTCAGGACCAGAAAAAAAGAAGTTACAGGAAGGAAAAATCTGAAAGAAAG
The DNA here is from genome assembly GCF_017311325.1 of Ursus maritimus. Taxonomy (NCBI): domain Eukaryota; kingdom Metazoa; phylum Chordata; class Mammalia; order Carnivora; family Ursidae; genus Ursus; species Ursus maritimus. The sequence continues at coordinate 52,278,502 of NW_024423344.1, forward strand.
AAAAAAAATTTTTATGTCAAAAAATGTAAACCATTAAATTGCATAAAAGTATAACATATGTTTGTTTTTGACAAATACATAAATGGATGCATCACCCATAACACATCAGGTTACAACTTTTCCATCACCCCAGAGCTCTCCTTTGTGCCACTTCAGTCAGTTTACCTACTTTTCTATTTTTTTTTTTTTGGTAGAATAGCTTTATCTGTGGGAAACTTCATGTATATGGAATCATATAGGATGTATTCCTTTGTGACTAGCTTCTTTCACTTAGGATATTGGATGTGAGATCTGTCCATGCTGTTGCTTATTACAACTCCTTTTCTTGCAGAGTAATATTCATAAAAAAATACCATGTATGGTGTATTATTTTGTTGATAGTCACTTGGGTCAATTCCAGTTTGAGCTTTTATAAATAAGACTATAACGTTCACTCACACAAAACTAGTACTGTATGTTCATGTTTTGACTCTAAGGTAATTATCTAGAATGGGAATGGCTGGATCAAAAGTAAATGTGTGCTTAACAGTATGAGAAACTGATACTTTTCCAAACTGGTTCTATTTTATACCCCTGCCACACACACACACCCCCACCATACACACAAAGTATGAAAAGTCTCATGCTTCACATTCTCATTAACATTTGATGCTGTCACATTTTCTAATTTAACCACTTTAGTTGGTATATGATGGTAGCTCCTCATTCAATTTCATATTTAGTAGCTCATTTAATATGCATTTCCCAGATGAGAAATTATGTTGAATACTTTTTCATGTGCCTGTTGGATAATTGTGTATCTTCCTTTGTGAAGAGCCTAAGTCCTTTCACAATTTTTATTGACAAATCTTTTGTCTGGATATGTTTTGTGACTATTTTCTCTCAGCTGGTGGTTGGCTATTCATTTTCTTGATGGTGACTTTTGATAAGTAGTTTTTAACTTCAAGGTTTAATGTACTCATATTTTCTTTTATGGTTATTTTATTCTATCTAGGAAAATTGGTCTATGACAAAGTTATGAAAAATACTTTCTTTTAGAAGATTTACAGTTCTTTTTGTCTTTATGCCAGTTGTCCATCTAAATTAATTTTTGCATTGTGAAGTGATGATCAAGATTTATTTCTTCCCATATGGGTAGTCAGTTGAAAAGATTCTTTTCCTCCGTTGAATTACCTTGACTTCTTATTGAAAATCACTTGACTATATAATTGAGTCTACTTCAAAATCCTCCATTCTGCTTCAGTGAGATCTACGTATCCTATCCCCAAACCAACATTTTTATTATTGTAGCTGTTCTTGAGGTTAGGTAGCATAGGTCCTTCAGCTTTGTTCTTCTACCTGAAAATTATTTTTGATATTTTAGGGTCATTGCATTCCCATTCAAATTTTGAATTACCTTGTGAATTTCTATTTAAAAAGGCTGTCAGAATTTTTATTTGAATAGGCATAAATGTATAGATCAATTTAGGGGAATTGACACATGCCAATATTTAATTTTACAATCCATGAATATGGTTTATCTCTGCATTTATACACATCTTCTCTAATTTCTCTGAGAAATGTTTGTTTTTAGTGTATAAAGTTTATATCTTCCAATTGTTTTTAGAGTAGAGAAATGTAATTGATTTTTTTAAAATGTCCTTGTATCCTGTGACCTTGCTAAATTTAATTATGGGGTATGGTATATGCTTTGTAGATTTCTTAGGATTTTCTACATACATAATTATTGTTAATAAATACAGGGTTTTTGTTCTTGTTTTTGTTTTGACTTATTACATTTCAAACTTTAATGTCGAAAATAAGTGGTGAGGGCAGATATCCTCCATTCTTTTTTCCATATTTTAGGGAGAAGGCATTTAATATTTCAGTGCTATCTGTAATGTTAACTGTAGGTTCTCTGTAAAGGTCCTTTATCATATTGAGAAAGTTTCCACCTAAGGTTGTTGTGAGTTTTGTTAAGAATGAATTTTGAATTCTGTCAAATATTTTCTCTGTATATTTCAGATCATATGGTTTTTCACGTCTAGTCTGTTGATATAATAAAATGTAGTGATTACATATTGAATGTTAAACCAACCTTGCATTACTGTAATGAATCCCATTTGCTTATGATGCATTATCCATTTTATATATTCATGGATTTCATTTACTAGTATTTTGTGAAGGATATTTGCATCTATATATTAAGAATGAAGGATATTGGTCTACAGTTTCCTTGTAATGTCTTGAAGTTTTCATTTAAGGCTTCATTCAGGCTGGCCTAAACATGTTGTAGAGTGTTTTCTTCTTTCTTTTCTGAGGGAGTTTGTATAGGATTACTATAATTGTGTCCTCAGATGTTCGATAGAATTCACCAGTAAATCCATGAAGATCTTTCTATTCCCTTTTTATTGCTCGATTATTTCAGAGATTTTTCTCCCTTCCTTTCCACCCTCTCTGACAACCCCAGACTTTGAGCTTCTCAAGCCAATAAAATTATGGTTTTCTACTTGAGTTCTAGCCTCTCCATGACAAATGGGCAGGGGACAACTTCAGTGAAAAGCCCTTATAAAGGTAAATCTTACCTTCTGTACTTCTCCTCTTTGAGTTTCCAGTCCTCTCCCATCGCTTTTGTCTGTTTTTGGTCATCCTCCTGTGCCTCCAAATAGTGTTTTTTATATTTTGAGAGTTTACAATTATCTGGGAAAAATTTAGTCCATTATAAACTACCCCCCTTTCAAAAGTCAAATCAATGTGTATCATAAAAATCTTTCTAACTCCTAAAGCTGACCTATCATTAGGAGCAGCTTGTTTCATGAAGTAGAGAGTAACTGAACCTATCAAATGGTTATTTAGCACATAGTGTATACAGCACATAGTGCTAATAGAAATTAGTTTCGGATTAGATGAAAACTGGACTGGATGTACTATGTATTTATCACTTCAAATTGTGTCTGAAGGTCTGAATATTTCATTCTTATAATTAGCAAAATATTTTAAGTACTTGTCAGAGCATTGAAACTGGACCTCACTACCACTAAAAGTTATGAAAAACTTTACTGAGAAGTTGTATTTATATATTTTTTTAAATGGTATGCGGTCCACACATACCTCCATGGGTCATCTGAAAGTAAACCAGGGACAGTATAGTGTTTGAATACAAATTATGGGATTACATTGCCCACGTTTGAACATGAACTCCATTGCTTTCTGCTTAGGTAATCTGGAGCAAAATACTTAAACTTTCTGTACTTTGGTTCCCTAATTTATAAAATAAGGATGAGAATAATAATCCTCAGAATTGTTATATTCAATGTGTAGTGTGTGATAAGTGCTAGGAAAGTTTCTGGCACTTAGAAATTATTTAAAATGTTACCTATTATAATCAGAGACCTCAATTCCTGAACCCAATTATGGTCTTGTTTCATAGACCTTCTTTCCATTCTGCTATCGCTTTGCAGTAAGTCTCACTAAAGAAAGTCTTATAAACTTCTTCTTATGAGCAGGTAGTGACATTATCTCCATTTTATAGATGAAGAAACAGATGCTTAGAGAGGTTTGTAGTTTGTCCAGGGCTGTTTTATCAGTAATAAGCCCTCATACCCAGACCTGCATACCCAGACCTGTTAACCACTCAGCCGTGTTTTATTTGGCCTGATCAACCTCAAGCATGAGCGAGCATAGACTGGCTTGTTATGCAACTACAAGTAATCGTTATAGTCCATTTTTGTGGTTCACATTTATGTCCTTATGACTTTGGGGGATATGCTTAGCTCTTTTGCTCAGGGTTGAAACACATTTAATGGGGTTTCGGTGAGCTAATGTTAGCACTTTGACAGGTAGAAAATAAAATCATTACTATTTTATCACTGCCATCATTGCCCCTGATAATTAATAACCATAGTGATTGTGACACTGGTAGAATCCTATGACTGGAAAGCCCCGTGAAAGGACATTTAATTTTCCTCTTCTGATTCAGGTGGGATTTATCTAACTTCTCCCAGTCCGGTGAGAATGTCTCCTGTCTCAAGCAACCACAATGTCAGACAACCTGCTGCCCCCGTTTGCCCAGGAATTACGAGTTTCTCCAGATGGGATTTTCACTGCTAAACCTGGGGAAAGTCCTAGGCAAATTGGAACAAGTTGGTGACTCAACAAGTTGGGTCACGAACTTGTTAGATGAACCCTAACCTATCCTGACTACTTTTTGCTCTATCTACTAGGTGGAGACAGACAGCTGGTTACCATTTAAAAAAAAAAAAAAACAACCTTGGGGTGGCCTGGGTGGCTCAGTCGGTTAAGCGTCCAATTCTTGATTTTGGCTCAGGTCATGATCTCAGGGTCATGAGATCGAGCCCTGCTTCGGGCCCTGTGCTGGGTGTGGAGTTTGCTTAACTTTCTTCCTCCCTCTTCCTCTCTGCTTCTCCCCTGCTCTCTCTGTAAATAACTAACTAACCCTTCACTTATCTGAAGACTGTTACTGTATCATTTTTCT
>NW_024423344.1:52282980-52392665 GCF_017311325.1 Ursus maritimus
CTCTTTCCCACCTTGGCCAACCAACAGGTTTTTACCGAGGACTCGCTTCACCTGGTGTATTGTACTCATTTCTCTGAGTGATGTGAATGAAACAGGGTGCAAAATCTCTGCCCTGGGGGGAACTAAATAAGGTGGTTCCAGTTTATTTTAGCTTTGCCCATAGGCCTTGTCTTCCACCTCTTTAATTATCTGTATTGGTTTGCTTTGAACATTGTGCAGATTGACTGTGCCTCTTGTAATTGGTGGAAACTAGAAATGAGCACAATACTCAACTTTTAGGTGACCATTTCTTGCTCCGTAGAATAAGATCCCATGGGAGCTGTGAGGACCCTGCTTCTACTTTCATATTCATGTGTCATCTCTGCTTTGAAACCATTTTAAATCATTACCACGCCATTACCAAGCAGATTCTGGCTTGACTGGAAGCTCTTTATGCTACTGCCAGTGGAGCTAATCTGTGTCTAAGATGGAGTTTTTCATCACAAGGAGGAGGATTGCCGATCAACTACTCTGCTTTGTATTAATCTCAGTGGTTTGAAATACAAAAATTATACTTGACCCGGTGTTTACAAATAAATTTCACAATAAAAACTGCGTATCTTCCATAATTCTAACCATCAACTTTCTCCAGTATGCCATCTGCCTTTTATTAAATTGCATTTGGACTATTTTCTGTAGAAAAAAAAAAATTCACCCCTTGCCAATTACCCTCCTACACATATTAGTGGAGGAATTCAAGCTCATGTCATAGCGACCTTATTTCTTGATTTGAATCTTTTCACCATTTGAACAGAGAAAATATTTCCTTAAAACAGGTGTTTAGCAATATCTGGGGAACTCTAATAGCTTACAAAGAAATGAGTTCACTTTGTGCTTCTTTCTTAGGCCCTGGAAATACTTAACCATTTAGCATTTTGTTTTTGAAAGACAGTATCATTTATGGTCTAGACACCACAGACAGCTGTTCAAATTCAATTCAAATGGGCCCTGTTTCTGCCATATTTTTTCAGCACATCTAGCTAAATCTCTGACTAATCTTGGCTTGAGTCCTTAAACAGGGATTAGAAACTACCAATTGTTGATTTTCCTTTCTTTTAAGGTACATACTAGTGAGAAATTTTCTACAAAAGTTTGATTATTTGCTTTAGGACAATTTTCAATTGTTTGTTGTTTATATGGCAGCCAGTCAGCATGCTAATATTTAGGGAAAATTAATAATAGAGTTAAATGGAAGTTTACCTTGAAATATAATCTCTTTTAAAAATAAAGATTTGGATTTCTCTTCTCCCTGTTGGCCGCACTGTGTATAACCACATCGGGAACTGTAACTGCTTCCATGTTTGAGGAGACTGGGTCATTTGAACTATAAACATATATAAACACTTTTTTTCTGTCCTCATTCATACATATCTGTGTAAATTTCATTAGGCTTGTCAATAGTATTAAAGTCTAAAAGTTCTTCTGAACTGTGGGTCGCTAGTTAATTCATTAAAGGAATAGTAAAAATTTGAATGTGTTTCTTTAGCATACAACCATGAATGTTTGAGTGATATTACATTTGAGAACTATTTTTAGATGAATTTACATTTGCTTCCTAAGCATTAGGGACTGGAAGATTATACGTGTATTTGATATATTTGGATTCAGGCTTATAACTGCCACCTATTCCCTTAGTCTAAGAGACGAGAGAGGCAGTGCACTGCTTTGTTTTGTTTTGAAATAGCTGTTTTTACCTGGAACGAGGCGAGCATAGCCATTTTGTATCTTCTGTGCATTGCAGGAGAAATTCCCTACCTCTGATGTCATTAGATTTTTTCCTCATGGTTTTTGCTCCTCATTCTGGGGAGGCAAGTAATTCTATTATGATTAGTTTCACACATTTGCACTAATTTTGTTTTATTTTGAAATGGCAAAACTTACAGTGAAATTTACCCTTTTCATTGTATAGTTCTGAGTTTTGACAAATGCATCCAGTAATGTAACCACCACCGTAATAAAAATATAGAACAACTCTATTACCCTAGCATTTATTTTAGAAGTGTAAACTGAAAGAAGTTTAGTGCCTCATATGTTCAGTTCTGATGTATTTGGGCTGACTGGGTTAGGTACATAAACAAGGACAAAGAAACCCAAAGGATTAATCTATCCGTTTTCTGACTATACTATTCATGTGGTTATAATGATGTTATGTAACGATGGTTACAAATCTCTCTGTGTCATGTACTATGTTAAACACTTGATAAACATACTGCATTCAACCCTATGGATAATCCAAGGGCTATTACATATTTTTCTGTATGTGACACAGAGTACAGGGAGATGAATAACATTCCTCCATAACATGGCCAGAAGGTAGTGGAGGTGGTGTTGCCACCCATCTGATTACTAAGTGTATGTTCTCAAGCTAGGATGTTATCTTCCTGACTTTCAACAGCATCTGTGGCATTTAAAGGACCTGATCTTTCCTTGCTGTTCCTTATCTGTCCTCAAGGACAATTGATAAAATACTGAATTATATTGAAATTAATACTCACTAATTCATTGATTCAGCCTATATTTATTGGATGCTTACAATGTGGTAAGCATTGAGTATATGGCAGTGAGTAAAAGACAAAAATCTCTGCCCACTTGGAACTTTATTCTAGACAAAATGAGTACAGTATCTGGTATGTACGTGGGACATATACTGCTATGGAGAAAGAAGAGTGGAGAAGGGGGAGAAGGACTATTTGAGGGGATGGGCCCATTTTTATCACGTTTGTCAGCGAGAAGCCTGTCACGGAGTAAATACTCGGAGGAAGAGGTGGGTAGTAAGCCATTTGGACATCTGGGGCAAGAAAGTTTCAGGTACTGGGATTGGCAAGTGTAAAGGCCCTGAATCATGTTTGTGTTTGACTTGCTTAAACAGAATGTGGGGTGTTTAGGGGGGGAAAGGAGGTTTTTATCACAATTGCTCTAGCTCTTCTTTTGAAAATTGGTTAAAAAGGGACAGCATGGGAGCAGGCCAGCCAGTTAGAAGGCTTGAGACAGTGGTGGCTCAGATGAGGTGTTGGCGGAGGAGGTGGTGAGAAGTGTCAGGATTTGGGATATGTTTTTGAAAGTAGAATCCTCTGGATGGATTGGATGTGCAATAAATTGAGAAATTAATGATGAATTTAAGGGTTTTGGTCTAAGTCAAAAATTCAACAGATTGTGTGAGTTTGAATTCTAGGAAAAATGCACAGTTCATGTTTTAGAAGCACCTAAATGGAATGAAAATTTCGAAATTCTTTTATTGACATGGTTTTAAAATATTAAAAATTTCAAACAATCCTCATAACTAACACGAATCTATAATGAACACGTCATTTAACATCACCTCTCTGGGTGTCATGGACAGACATATCTAAAAAACTTTTTCCATTTAAGTAGTTCAGATTCCAAGCTAAAAACAAACCTTTGGTCCTTGAAAATTTTACCTCTAGACTCTCTAACACAATACATGTTTTTCTTGGTCAAGCCTGACTACTTATTCAGTTGTTTAATTTTTCAAATACATGCAGTTTTTTGTATCAAACCATGAAAAGTTTATACTTTTAGCTTTATAAGCAATTGGAAATAATATATATGAATAACACTCTGGTTTGAAATCAAATTAAATAATGGAAATTGAGTCATCACTTAATGTTTAAAGTAATGAGGTCTTTTATATCTAGACTCTATCTCAACATGTCAGTGTCCTTATGCTGTAGTATTGCTTCAGTAGCATGCTTCTGACCTCCCTTACCTCTATGATTCCTTTACCAAGTTGCCCTGTGATTTGCTAAAATCTTCCTAAAACCTCACTCCCATTATTCTCTCCCCTTCCTTTAAAAACCAAGATTCAAGTCCAAACTCACTTGTTTGTGATCATGGATTATTTTTTTCCTTCAGTCTTTTTTTTAAAATTCTAGTTGGTGCATTATTTTCATTCATCTATTTTCTCTATCCCACTTTCTCTACTTTCCAGTACTTTCCATCCACTCTAGTCAAGACAAGCTCACTCTAGTCTGCCTCATACACACATACACCATGGCTCTTGCCTTTCTCGATGTTCTTTCTCATGGCCTATTCACTCTAAGCTATTCGACTAATGTGTACTTGTTTATTCAGTCAACAGATGCTTATTAAACACTCTCCAGGTGCACGGAGCAATATGAGCTTCTACATGACATGTGTGTCTCTTGGCGGGTTTTGTTGCTGGAATTGTTCTCACAGAGTTGTCTGTCTCATAGCGATTCCCTCAGTAATGCCACCTCCCCTTCAGGCTGAATGATTCTGTGGTCAGGGAACTGCATCTGTGGTACCTATGAAATTTATTACGATCTTTTACAGCCACCTACACTTGGGAATGTAAAGCCAGGTCTTTGTTAGCGAGGTCTAATAACAATAAAAATCTAGTAGCTAGCATTTATCAAACACTATGTACCAAGCCCTATTCTAATCACTTTACATATATTAGCCTGGTGAATGCTCATGACCTAAATATATTACCCCAATACAGGGATGAAGCATTGAAAAAGCTATTATAAAATTGTAACCTCCGAACTCTGCTAGTGTAGACCATTGGGGCAATCTACTTGCTTAACCCAGTGTGTAGCTGGATGCCGGGGACTGACTGGTTTATAAGCATTATGGCTATAGTGATCTTAGCTCTCTTCTGTGTGTCATCCAGAAGTTTCCTCAAGAGGCCTTCAGTGTCTCAGCTACATCAGATGAAACTCTTGAAAGACCAGCAATGGAGTAAAGCCTGGTAGTAAACCTCCAGAGACTTCTCTTAAGTTGCAATGAGTGTATCGATTAAGCCTTTGTGGAATTAACCTTTTAGCTGATAAATATTTTCGAAGTGCTCTGTATTAAGGTTTTCTAGAGAAATATATATCTATACACACACATACACACACATATATACACTTGTGTGTGTATACAGGCACACACACACACACACATATACATACATACATATACATGGAGACTTTTTATAGGAGTTGGCTTATGTGGTTGTGGTGGCTGAGTAGGCCCTCAGTCTTGCTGTCTACAAACTGGAGAACTGGGAAAGACCATCGTATAATTCAGTCCAAATCTGAGGGCCCTGGAACTAGAGGCCCTCCAAGGCCCTGAGAAGATGGATGTCAGAATTTAGGCAGAGCAAATTATTCCTTCTTCTGCCTCTTTGTTTTATTCGGGCTCTCAGGGAATTGGATCATGTGCAAGGCATGGGTGAAGGTGCTCTTCTTCACTCAGGCCAGTGATGGAAATGCTAATCTCTTCCAGAAACACCCTCACAGACACACCCAGAAATGTTTTACTGCCTATCCCGATGTCCCCTCCCCCAGTCAAGTTGGCACATAAAATTCACCATCACAAGTCCATCTGTTGTCAAACTGGCACCTGTACGCACCTCCTTGAACCACACTTAACCCCTAAGAAAAGACAATAGGTGGTCATAGCTCCACCTAACATAATACAGCTATCCTGTGCACAACCCAAAACTCACTAATTGCTTCCTCAGAAGAGGAAGTAACGTCCCTGTGTGATGTTTACTCCTTTCCTGAACTTTAGCAGGGTCTATTTTCTGTAATTTCTGAAGACCCTCTTTTCTAGCTTCTGCATCGTTCCCCAGACTCTGGTTTTTCTGTACGTCCCCAGTTCCCCGTGACTGCTCTGGATCCTAATCACAAGTCTATGACCACAATTGCACATTCTCGTCACATAGACCCGTATTTCTTCCGAACATAGATTGGGGTTGGGCAGGATTCAGAATACTGGGAGAGATCCCCATAATATTAGGAAACGAACAGCATACCGGTCAGGTTCTTGGTTGTAAGCAAGCCGCCCCTTACCAAGGATACTGGTGAGCTCGCAAAGTCACCGGCAGGGCTGCCAGACCGCTGGCGAGTAGGTGGCTGCTCACCCCCTCTGGTCACCGGAAGCTACAGTTTGTGGGGCAGCTGCTTCTGCACCACAGATCTGAGCTTTACCAAAGCCTCTGCTACTACAGGCAGCGCCAGAGAGAGAGAATGTGAACTCCCCAGACCTTTGCTCTCCTGGGTCCCAGTTCCGGAATCTAAGTCCGCTGCTTTGATTGGCAGAGTCAAGGCTACATACTTCACCCTGGGGGCAAGGGAGGAGGCGGCTGGGGACTTAAGGATCCAACAGATTCAGCAACTTGTGCTCCTGGATCTCAGCCAAGACCGAAGAAGCGGGGCATTCATTCCCCAAACATATAAAAGAGTTAAGATTCATCTATTTTACGTGACAGATGTCCGCTACAGACAGTAAAAAGACAGAAAAAAGAAATCCCAGCCACAACATCTCCTTTGTTTGGGATCATCTATGCAAGTGAAAGCAGCCAGCCCATAAACCTTGTCTTACCCTCTGCAGTTATCACTGAGCTAGAGCACCGCCCGCCGTATTCAAATGATGTAGACGGGAGAAGTGCAAAGTGTGTTACCTGTCTGAAGTCACACGCTCCCAGGAGAGCACATCCAAGTCTCTGAACTCCAGTCTCTGTTTAAAGAGGTCTATGGTCTCCGGTTACCTGGGTGGCTCAGTCAGTTAAGCATCTGCCTTTGCCTCTTTGCCTCGGGTCATGATCCCAGGGTTCTAGGATCAAGCCCCACATCCCGCTCTCTGCTCAGTGGGGAGCCTGCTTTCTTCTCCCTCTCTCTTGGCCTGCTGCTCCCCTTGCTTGTGTGCACATGTTCTCTCTCAAATAAATAAAATCTTAAAAAAGAAATCTGTGGTCCCTCCATTGTACTCTTTTATAGACAGATAGATATGATATAGATATGACCACCGATAATCTAGCAGTTTCGAACATCTACAAAGGGCTAGTCATTTCATCAAAATCATTTAATTTTGCCAACAACCTTTACAGATATCATTAGGCTCATTGTATAGGATTTTGAGAAAAATGAGATTCAGTGGTAAATAAATCACTTATGGACACACAGTAAGTGAAAGATTCTGTGCTTTTTAAAATTAAAATAATACTTTTACAATTTTTTCCATCTGATCAATTATAATTGTATCTTGAGCTGTTATTCCATCTTTTTAAAGGAATCGGTGTCATAATTCTCAAATTTTAAATTTTTTTCCAGACATTTTAACAGTCGTACACGAAATTTGAAAAATATTTTAGAATAAAGATTATCTCTTGTCTAAAATATATTATTGGATACATATATTTAGCTGCAAAAGGAATAAATGCATGGGATAAAAAAAATACAAATATATAGAGAGTAAAAATTCCTGCTCTCTCTAGAGATAATGACAAAATTCTGGGTTCACTTCTGGGGATTATTTGGTTTATTTAATATGTTTATAAAGGCCCTATTTCTTGATATGTCAGCTTTAGGCATTAAATCCCTTTATAAAATAGGAAGAGTTTAGCTAGTTTCTCCTACTGTTCCCTCCTCATCATGTTTTTGTAAAATTTGCTGTACTGTATATTCTATTAAATTTCCTTTATAACTTAATAATCTCTGAAACTTCTACTTTTCAATCTTTTAACTTCAACTTGCTCATTCTCTTACATTTTATCCTACCTTTCCAGATCTTTGTCTTTAGCTGTATCTTTTTATATTGCTAATGTTTACAAACCTGCATTTTGTGCCGATTTTATTATTTATTTAAAGTTCTCATTTAAGTAATCCCTACTCCTAAGGCGGGGCTCGAACTCATGACCCAAGATCTAAAGTCAAAGGCTCCTCTGACTAAGCCAGCCAGGCACCCTGCTCTGGATTATTATTTAGTGTTCTGTGCTTTGACAGATTTATTTTTAAAATTGAAAAACAAATATTTGCTATTGTTATTAATAGACTATAAAGAAAGGAATGAATTGTTATAGAACTTGTACTTCTCAATGGAGAACTAAAGTCAGTGTTAAATGGATTCTGTCCTACTTCACTAAATGCTCAAAATCATGTCACTGTTAAGTTTGCCTTGGATATAGACCACGATTCTCTTGTTTGACCTGGGTTTCTTTTCCCCCCTCTTGTGGAGCCTCTATTTTTTTCTGTATTAAGACACAACTAGCTTCACCTCATTACTACTTCTACAGATTAGTCATTTCAGTGACTTGACTTTCCTTCTAAAAACCAGCCTCTTGGCTTTAACTGACTTGCTGTGAGGGAGAAAGCAACAAGATGGAGCTTCTCCCCACCCTAATATCAAACTGAGAGGAATTTTACCCCTGGGGATGACCTCTCCACTAGCACTCCCCTGGGGATGATACAATTTCTGTAGTAAACTCATCTCTGGTTTAGAGCCAGTGCAAACAGTCCTGCTCCCAGGTTTCTGCAGACACGGAGGAGAGGTGGGCGCAGAGGTGATCTGGCCCAGCTGTTTCTAGACCGCCCTGTTATCGGTGCGGTGATTCCTGCCTCCCATTCCTGCTTTCTACATCGGCCACATCTGCACTAACAAGTCAAGAGGAAATCTTCCCACATCTGCTTGGTCTTTTTCTGGCTTCAGCTTCTTCTGCTCTGGCTAACTGGAAATAAGATTCCCATATGTTACCTCTCTCCTGGTAATTTGTGATTTCTCTGGTATGCCGATGGGATTCCCGCCCTCTCTCAGCACTGTGATGAATATATTCTCTTTTATACATTTTTACTGGCATTTCCCTGGGGTTTTTGAGAAAATGGTTAACGTCTTTAACAGGTTTGTTATCTTGAACCAAAAGCTCCCCCACTTCTGTCTTTTTTGTTTTTTAATTAGGGCACACTACTTAAGATTTCAAGAAAAAGTGATAGTAATTATGCTTTGAATACAGATCCAGGAATGGGTATAATGTATTTTATAAAGGGTTTCATTTATTATTTAGCCAAAATGTAACCCTAAAGGGATAATTTCAATAACTTGAATGTTTGCTCAACTACCTCATTCTTCAAAGATTCCAGCTGTATGTAGCATCATTGAATTTTATTGTGATTTATTTTGTCTTAGAGCTTGGAAGGTCTTTCGTCTTTCTGGATTTTAATTGTGTCTGTGTAATCATCCATCTGTCTGTCTTGGATGATTTTTAAGTCTCTTTCCCTCTGGTCTTTAGTGATTTCACTGTAGTATGCCTGGGGTGGATTTATTTATATGTATTCTGCTGGGGATTAAACATGATCTCGCAATCTTATGATTCATGTCTTTTCATAAATCCTGAAAAATTCTATTTCTATCTCATTATTGCCTCTCTGACATTATCTCTATTCCCTTGTTTTGAAAATAACATAGTACATATTTTGGATTTTCTCATTCTGTCTCTAGGTCTCCTATTTTTCATCTACTTTCTTGCCGAGTAATTTTCATATCCTCTCTTTTTTGAATGAAAATTGTATTCTGAAGAAGAAATGAACAGCAAAATATCAAATTTGAAATCATGACAATTTCAGCAGTTTTGATGGTGATGCATCCTTGGCAACATATTAGTAGTTATTTCAATTGTGAATTACTTTAATAAATATCTTCCCATATGGAAGAAGACAACCTCATTTTTTAAAAACAAGGCATATTTTCTTAATTACGATAATGTTTTTAACAGCTTTATTGAGCTATAACCAACACACCCTGAGCTGCACATACCTAAAGTATATATAATTTAATGTTTCTGACATATACATGCACTGAGAAACCATAATCATAATCAAGATAGTGTACATATTCCTCGCGTCCAAAGTTTTCTTGTCCCCCTTTGTATTCTCTCCCTCCAGCCTCTACCCATGACCCACCTCTGTGTCCAGACAACTACTGAGCTGCTTACTGGTACTATAGATTAGTATGGATTTTCTAAAGTTAAATAAATGGACGTAGTAAATACTCTTTTATGTCTCTCTCTTTCCCTCAGCATAGTTATTTTGAGATTTGTCTGTGTTGTTCTGTCAGTAGTTTATTCTTTTGATTGATGAGTAGTATAATATTATACTGATATATCACAATTTGTTATCCATTTACCTGCTGATGAGCATTTAAGGTGTTTCCAGTTGGCTCCAAAATTAAAGCTGCTATTAACATTTATGTATAAGTCTTTGTAAGAACATACATAAATAGCAAGCATGTCCAGTTGTAAAATGTGGGAAAAAGGAGTCAAGAATGGCTTCAAGATTTTGGTCTGAGCAACAGCAAGTAATGTGCTTGCCACGGATTGAGAAGCAGAAAGCTGCAGGAAGAACGGGTTTTACTGTGGGTGGGTGGGTTTGTTGTTGTTGTTGTTGTTGTAGAATCCAGTAGCTTGGTTTTTGACCTACTGCGTTCAAGATGTCTCTTAGAAATCCAGATAGAGATAAGGAATAAGTTCTTGGATGACTAAATCTGATTAGTGTTAGCATGGTATAGTTTTCTTTACTTTTATTCTATATGTGTCTTTATATTTAAGGGGGATTTCTTGTAGACAACATATAGTTGTATCTTGTTTGTTTTTTTTATATAATCCAGTTTGACAATCTGTCTTGTAATTGGTGCATTTAGAACATTGATGTTCAAAGTGAGTATTAATGTAGTTGGGTTAATATCTACCCTATTCACGACTGTTTTCTATTCGTTGCCCCTGTTCTTTTTTTCTGTTTTTGTCTTGCATTCTTTTCCTGCTTTTTGTGTTTTATATTATTTTTTTTAAAGATTTTATTTATTTGACAGCATATGCAGGGGGAGCAGGAGAGGGAGAAGCAGGGAGCCCAATGTGGTGCTCGATCCCAGGATCCTGGGATCATGATTTGAGCTGAAGGCAGATGCACAATGGACTGAACCACGTAGGCACCCCACGTTTTGTGGGTTTTTTTTTTTTTAAGATTTTATTTATTTTTATTTGACAGAGATAGAGACAGCCAGCGAGAGAGGGAACACAAACAGTGGGAGTGGGAGAGGAAGAAGCAGGCTACTAGCGGAGGAGCCTGATGTGGGGCTCGATCCCATAACGCCGGGACCACGCCCTGAGCCGAAGGCAGACGCTTAACCGCTGTGTCACCCAGGCGCCCCACTTTTTGTGGTTTTAATTGTGCATTTTATGATTCCATTTCCTCTCCTTCCTTCACATACCAATTATGCTTTTTTTTTAAAGTGGTCTCCCTTAGAGTTTGCAATATATAGTAAAGCTAATCTAAGTTTACTTTTAAGTAACTTTGAGTAGTGTGAATATAATTACAAAATAATCCTACCTTCTCCCTCTTTTCCTTGCACCATTGCTGTTATTTCACTTATATATAAGCACATACATGTATGTACACACATGAGATATATACAAAAGCATATACAATCAAATACCTTGTTGGTATTGCAGCAGACTGTTATCTCTTAGATCAATTAATAAATTTTTATTTTATCTCACTTATTCCTTCTTTGATGCTTTTCATCACTT
Organism: Ursus maritimus; assembly: GCF_017311325.1. Taxonomy (NCBI): domain Eukaryota; kingdom Metazoa; phylum Chordata; class Mammalia; order Carnivora; family Ursidae; genus Ursus; species Ursus maritimus. The sequence continues at coordinate 52,294,346 of NW_024423344.1, forward strand.
TATGAAGATCTGAGTTTCTGACCTAGATGATTTTCTTTCTCTCTGAAGAACTTTAACATTTCTTGCAAGGTAGGTCTACTGGTAACAAATTCCCTCAATTTTTGTCTGAAAAAGTCTCCTGCACATTTGAAGAAAAAATTCACAGGGTACAGAATTCTAGGTTGGTGGGTTTGTTTTTTTTTTTTCTCTCTCCATACTTTAACATTTTCATCCCACTCTCTTTTTTTTTTTTATTATTGTTATTTATTTGACAGAGATAGAGACAGCCAGCGAGAGAGGGAACACAAGCAGGGGGAGTGGGAGAGGAAGAAGCAGGCTCATAGCGGAGGAGCCCGATGTGGGGCTCGATCCCATAACGCCAGGATCACGCCCTGAGCCGAAGGCAGACACCCAACTGCTGTGCCACCCAGGCGCCCCTCATCCCACTCTCTTGCTTTCATAGTTTATGAGAAGTTGGATATAATTCTTTGTTCCTCTACACATGTTTTTTAAACTCTGGCTTCTTTCAGGATTTCTTTTTTTTTTTTAACTTTGATTTTCCGTAGTTGGAAAATGAGATGGCCAGGTGTAGGGTTTTTTTTGTTGTTGTTGTCATTGTTGTTAATTTTTTTTGTTTTATTTTGGGCTTTTTGCAAATACTGTTTAGTATTCTTGGAGCCTCCTGGATTTATGGTTTGCTGTCTGACATTAATTTGAAGGAATTCTCAGTCATTATTGTTTTAAGTATTGCTTCTCTTCCTTTCTTGCTTCCCCTTCTGGTATTCCTTTTACATAACAGCGTTTGTAGTCGTCCCTGAGGGTTTGCATTTTTTTTTTTTTTCAGTCTACTATCAGTTCAATTCTTGAGAATTCTATTGACATATCCTCAAGCTCAGATTACTTTCTCCGTGTGTTCAGTCTACTAATAAGCTCACCAGAAGTACCCTTCGTTCCTTTTACAGTGTTTATCTCTAACATTTCTTCTGGGTTCTTTCTTAGGATTTCCTTCTCTCTGCTTATGTCACCCATCAGTCCTTTCATGCTGTTTACTTATCCATTAGAGCTTTTAGTATATTAATCACAGTTGTTTTAAATTCCTGGTCTGATAATTCCAACCTCCCTGCCACATGCTTGCTCTGTCTCTTCAGAGTGCGGTTTTGTTGTTGTTGTTGTTGTTGTTGTTGTTGTTGTTGTTGTTTGTCTTTTGGTATGCTTTGTAATTTCTTCTAGATAGCTAGACGTGATGTAGTGGGTAAAAGGAACTGCCGTAAATAGGCTTTAGAAATGTGGTGGTGAGGTGTAGGGGGCCGGGAAGCATTTCTAGAATCCCGTGATTAGTTTTCAGTGTTTTGTAAGCCTGTGTTTCTGCACCGTGAGCTTCCCCGGTGTTTCTCACTTTTTTATCTCCTCTCTCGGGCAGGAAAGAATGGCTGCGGTGGGTTCAAGTTTGGTATTTCCCGGTGCGCTGCCACTTAGATTCTGATAATGCCCCGGCTGATTAGGCTCCGATATAACAGTTTCCCCTAAGGGCAGGCCTTGTTAAGAACAAAGTACTGTAGCATAGGTCAAAATGGTTTCTCTCCCTCCCCCTGCTGGAAGCCTGAGGGGATTTTTGATACTTCCGGTAGCCCCCAGGTTGAGCTCCTGCAGGAAAGGCTCACTGGCACTGTAGGCTCCAGGCTCCTCATGACTGGGTTGTCTTTGAGTTTTTAACACTCAGTGTTGTCCACGCTGAGGCTCTAGCAGTTGGTCATTTACAGTTCAGGTGTCCATACTCTGATCCAGGTCCTGCACACGAACCCTGCACTAGTAAGAAATAACTCCGTGTACTCACTTGTCTCTTGACTCTTGGAGGGAGTGGCTCTGCCTTGTAGCCTTGCCTCTCTTACAGATTTAAGAGAGGTGTTGATTTTTCCATCTGTTCGACAACTTTTTACTTGTGGTTGGGATGGAGTGGTGACTTCCAAGCTCCTTACATGCAGAACCAGAAAATGGAAGTCAGGTGACTGAGTCTGAAGTTCAGGGGTGAGGTCTAAGCTTGAAATAGGAAGTGGGGAGTTGTCAGAATGTTCCTTAAAGTGGTGGAAGGTGGAATAATGACCCTCCAGAGATGTCCCCATCCTAACCCCTGAAACCTATGAATATGTTAGCTTGCATGGAAGAAGGGACTTTGCAGGTGTTACTAAGTTAGGGATCTGGAGATTGGCAGATTGCCCTGAATTGTCCTTGTGAGCCCACTGTTAACACAGGGCTCCTTATAAAAGGGCCAGAGTCAGAGAGAGAGAGAGAGAGAGGGAGAGAGAGGGAGAGGGAGACAAAAATAGAGGGAGAGAGAGAGACTGGAAGATGCTGTGCTGCCAGCTTTGTGGATGGAGCAAGGGACCAGGAGGCAAGGGATGCAGGCAGCCTCTGGAAGATAGGAAAGGCAAGGAAAGAGATTTTGCCTGGAGCCTCCAGAAGGAACAGAGCTCTGCTGACACCTTGATTTTAGCCCAATGAGCCTTCCGATCCCCATAATGGTTAAGATAACATGTGTTGATTTACTTTGTTATAGTGGCCACGGAAACAGACTGGATGGCATCATCTAGAGAGTGCGTGACAGCTGATACATATCGTTAGAATATTTCTCTTCTTACCCTTTATCTAGACTGCTTTGTTCCTTTTGGTCTCACTGGTTACAGAAACTACATAGACCCAATTCCATTCTCACTTCAAATCCCTGTCTGCCCTGTCGGGATGGAGCACGTGCAAGGTTTGCTCCCTGTGACCTTCTTGCCTTGGGTCTGAATGTTTTTCTTTACTTGATCTTCAGGATTTTGAAGCATGTGTCTTGATCACTAAGTCTGTCACTTGATCTCCAGCTGTCTGGGTACTTTTAAGGCTTCTAGCAACTTCGACCTTGTTCATTGTCCCTCGGGTTCCTCAACTCCTTGATTATTAGTTTTTGAGCTGTTTTGGAACCTGGATATGTTCCTCTTTGCTTCAACCTCCCGGTTTTGAGACACTTGCCTCCACTCAACAATATGTGACTTTCAGGGATCCACTCTTTAGTCAGCAGAGCATGCCCACAAACAGTTTAAAATACAGGAAATAAAATTTAGAGAGTTGAGACAGCATGCTCAGGGTCCCCAGTGGCAGGCCTTGGTTTGAAGCAGATAGGTCTGCAGGAAGAGTCCCCACTCTTTGTTAGGACACTACCTGGACTCTTGATTTCTCAGCTCTCTGAAAGTTGATTTGGCTCCTGTGAAAGTTGACAACTCCTTTCTAAAGGAGTTAAACTAAACTGAAGCTAAACTGAAGAAGATTTAATGCCTCACCTGCCAGTCCCAGGCCAGACCTCTTGCTGCCCCTGTTCTGGCAGATGGACATGCTTGAGCTGCTCCCCGTGTCTGTCTACCTTTGTAAACCTTTCATCAATATTTAAACACTTTAGCTAAATACATTTCAGAACATTTGCATTTGTATGATCATTTTGACAGTCAATTGAAGAGTAAAACTTCAGTTCTTTCTCTTGCCAATGGAATAGGGGGGTGTACACCAGGATATTAAAATAAGCAAAACCCTTCAAGCCCTTGCTTGAAAGGTTTATCATTTCCCTTCAAACCAATCAGACAGTGAACAAAAAGTGTGCCATTAAGAATGCTGTAGTTTCGAAATGTTGCCATTATGCCTAAGAAAATTATTTCTACAAACTGCTCCATTCATTAGTTATTTCACTCCAGATCAAAGCCCTGGCTCTGCACTGAAGACAGAAACCCAGGAGCTGCCCCAGCCAGTGAATCAGCAATACAGCCCCCTCACATCCCCAGGAGTGTAGTTGCCCGAGCCTAAATGTGAAACTTCTCTAATGAAAAGTAGCGGCAGACTCGTTACTTTTATTCAAACTTTACATTACTGGAGAATTCTCAGTCTCCAGATCCGGGCTGTTTCCGAGCATGGCAGGCCTCCAAGGAGAGCTTTCTCATGACCGTAGCTCTGGTGGGGCTGAAAAACGTCCCTTGAGGTTGACTTTGGTTTCCTCAGTGGGGCCACTGCTGACCTCCCTGTGAATCCCGGGGAGAAGTCAGGCTCTGTGTAAAGGCAGGTAAGTGCTCAGAGCTGCTGGGGACAGGCTGGCATGATTGCGGTCCATACAGCCCATTGAAAGCGATCTCTGAGCCCTTTCCCGTGTCAGCAGTTCCTTCAGCACAGCTGGTGTGCTGGAGAGCGTGGAGACCCCAGAGGCACACCACTCGTGTTTTAGGGGGCGCATACTGCTCCTCAGACTACCTCTGCTGTAAGGACACACAAAGATGAATGGCCAGCCGGAATGACAGAGCCACTTCTCTCTGCAGGCTGCATACAGAGTGCTTTGTGTTCCTGACGATGGCAATACTTCCCTTCTGGCAGCGGCAAGCTGGCTTCTCTAGGGTTGCGGAAAGTAACGCTTGTTTCTGAATTGGTTAGAGTTCAATCTCAATTATGTCTGGGAACAGCACCCGTTCCTTTCCCCTTCTCAGTGACTGCAGTGTTAATTTTCAAGCAAACTTGCGCAAGTTACTTTCAAGGTGAAATCGCCACACAACATTGACATTTATTGGGCACTCCCTTGGAGCCTTCCTGGCAGCGGGTCCTCAGAGGTGTTGCCCCTGTGCCGGGGGCTCGGGGGCTCGGGGGCTCGGAGCTCACTCTTGCCAGTCGTCGCGTACCACCCGAGAGTGACGCTGCAAGACGTTATTTGAACAGGATCGCGTTCAACTCTGCCTCTCCTCCTCCCACACCAAGCCCGATTTCAACTTTTCCCTAAGTGGTATAAAACGGAACCCCAGACCCAGTTCAAGAAGGCAAGAAAGAGGATATAATTTAATTTGTTTGCATTTAAAAGTAACTTTTATTATGCACACAGCTGGCTCCATAGATTTCCATAAGGTAGCGTGCCCACCAACAGTAAAGTGAAAGTCATCTCTCTCGTGCAATGTTAAGTTCTACCTTTACTGCTTTTTTGGGAGCCTTGGTATTTCAGCGGACCCTATTTGTGAATTCCTTCATGTGGCTCCGTTGCTTTATGCGGACCTTGATGAAGAAATGAATGTCATGCTGTCTCCACAACAGCTTCCGTCGCGAGGTGCACCTGTTTTTGGTATCTGCACATACTCAGTCAGGGCGTGCTGCCGAGGCTGCCCGTGCAGCTGTTGTTTTGTCATTAAAAAATACAACTGTATTCATGTAGGTTTCAGCCTTGTGAACTCTGTAACTTGGACTTGTTAACGGGAGGCAATAAGACTCTGTCTGGACTGCTGATAATAGGTTAGATAAAGATCCCACATTGACCCTCGCACAGCAGTGTTTATAATAATGGAAGGAAGTCTCTCCAACAATATACAGTCCAGCAGACAGCAGATGTGGACCATGCAAAATTAATGATTAACTGCACGCCAGTGTGTTTGTCAGGGAACAGTACTGCTCTTTAAGGGGCTTATATAGTCTATGGAAGAAATTAGCTCATGAGAGGGACTCTGAAGGATAAAAGAAAAAACTTAAGTAGAGGCTTGACATATCCTGCTTTTCTCACAGGGCAAAAAGTTAAACATAATGGTCTCCTTTTTACAGTGTGAAGTTCTGACTGAAGTCAGGGCTGATCATGCACTTGTTAAAACAAGACATGAACATTCCTGTTACTCCTTCAAGGGGGAGAGGGATGGTGTGCACTCAAATTGAACTCTAAGTGTACCAGAAAGAAGGGGGAAATTATCCAACAATTATCTCAGACACAGAAGACCGTGAAACCAAAAATATTAGGAAAGTGACAGAGCAAAATAGTAAATAAGACTTGATGTTCATAATTCATTATCCCTTTGGATTAAAGGGTCTTTAAAATGCCCAGAAGTTCTCATCAAAATTTACAGGTAAAAGTAAAGGTGAATATTAGGTAAGTATTAGCAGCCTTGTAATTCATAGAAGACATGTTGCAAGGAATATAATCGCCCAAAATATCTAGTTAAAATGAATTTCATCATGTTAATTTCTTCACATGACTTCAGTTTTCATATTGAATCCCAGTGATGGTTCAGCAGATTAAAGATAATAGGAATCCAAGAATTTCCATGACCAATGGAAATCTTGTAATGTTCATTTGGCTGAAGAGCCCTTGGGGTCCCTGTGCCTCAGCCAGCCCTGTGGCCCCTCCAGAATATCTCTCTGCTCAAGCAGCACATCTTTGCAAAGACAAAATTTAATCCCTAAGTTTTGAATGACTTCTCATAGTACTTCGTGTCTGGTACATTGTGGTTCCTTTGAGGAAGGGGTAAGTTCAGTGGAATTCTGTATGGAGAAATTGGGAGTGGGAGTAGAACATGTTAAAAGGAGCTAGAGGAGGAGGAAACCCTTCTTCTTTTTTTTTTTTTTTTTTTTGTCTTACATCTAAGTCCTCCTGTAGCCTGATTTGGGGCTCCTAATTGAACTTTGTTTCCTCCTGCCTGCTACCCCCATCCTGCTGCTTCCATCCAGAAAGGCTGGTTTATTTGCTATTACATTTGCTGTCTCTGCACATGTTCTCTCCTCTACTTTGTGGAGTTCCTGAAATTAATCATTCCAACACACACACTTCTTTTTCTTTTCTTTTTTGAGTTAGATTCATTTTCGGTCTTTATTACATCATTTAATTAGTTCATTCTCGTATAGTATTTTTTTGTTTTTAAAACATTTTAACTTCCTTGAGGACAGGGAATATATAAGTTATTTATATGTGTGCTTAATATATATGCTCAAATTGTTACCTAATATGCCAGTTGTCTTTCAACAAATTTGTGTTTTGTGTGCTTATAAGACAAATCTGTTACGAATTAGTTTTTATACACACACACACACACACACACACACACACACACACACACTGACACATCAGGCATAGAGTTAGACATGATGAAACAGGCGATTGCTTAAACCTGAAGAACACATGTTTTATTACTTTTAATCCAGTTTGCTTATGTTACTTCCTCTTTGCATTTTAGAGGGTATTGTCCTCTTCATATAAGGATGAAATAGCCACCTTGTGGCTTCTGAGACCACTTCCCTTCCTACCAAGTCTCATTTGCTCTGGCCAACCCACTTTGGTCCTCAGATTTTTTTCCTCCCGGGTTTGGTGCATTCCCTCATGGTCTATGCCAGTGTGGAAGGACATGGGACTGGACACTGTTTTTAAATGTTATATACATCGAATCTCCTTTGTATCTACAACAGACAGCTATCCTCCTACTATTTGAATGTGGAAAGTGGCAGATTAACTTTAGATATAAAAATTGTTTTTAAATGTATTTATTTTAGAGAGCAAGAGAGTGAGAGCAGAGGGAAAGGGAGAGAATCCCCCAAGCAGACTCCCTACTGAGCTGCGAGCCCAACGACTCTGTCGGGGCTCCATCCCAGGACCCTGAGATCATGACCTGAGCAGAAATCAAGAGTCAGCTGCTTAACTGACTGAGCCACCCAGGCACCCCAATATGTAAAATTTTTATTCTGAGCAATTCAGTAGAGTACCTAAGAGAGTCTGGGTTGTCTCTTTAGGGGCAGTTATGGGGTCTGGGATCTTGTTAGTATATCTGCCGAAATGCCACAATCAGGAAGATAATAGCAGGCCAGCATGCTCACTGAGGGGTTGGCAAACCAGAATTGTATATCTGGAGAAGTGGTTCCTAGATGTTGGAACTTTGTATAATCTAGTAAACTTTTTAGAAGTTGGGGTACAAACTTTAAAACTGTAAGTAAGGATGTTAAAAAAAAAAAAAAGACCATTTCACATAATAATGACCAAAATAAAGGATAATCCTTAAAATTCAATACATCTCACTTCTGAAAAAATAATCAGATTATTTTTCTTATTTTCCAAAAGCCTATAGGAACTTCACAGTTGGCCTTCACTAGTTGATGGTTTGGCATTAGGAATCTCTAGCCTAGACTAAGCCGAAAGAGGTTTAAAACCAAATTTCCTCTCATCACCTCTCTAGTTGGGAGAGTGGGCTCAGTTTTCTCTTGATAGTCTCTTTCATGGCCTACTAAACATTTGAGGAGAAAAGCCCTCAGGATAGATTTGGGAAGAGGAAGGACTCAAACGCATGCAAGGAAAAGTAGGAAAAGCTTTAAGAGTGCCCATGGTATAGCTTGAATGTACTCAGTTTTGCTACAAAATACTATATGCTTTCTTAGGAGTCTCTGTGCTGTGCAAACTCATGCATTTTTATGGAAATTTATAATATCAGATTTGCCTGGGTATGACTCATAATATGCACAATGAACAGATACTTGGTAGATGTTTAAAGTGTGTATTTGTGTATTCCTATACAGTTTGTTCAGATTTCTGCATTTGCTATAATATTTTTATTGGACAAAATTGTGTATGTGCAAACATGAGATTTGTGTTATGCTCAAATTGTTCCCTGATACATCAATAATGTGGCAAAAAATTTGTGTTTTCACAACATAGTGTAGAACTGTGTATGTATATTTCAGAACAATGACAAGTTCAACAAACATTGGATATAACTAAATCAAACTGAACTCTATCTCTGTGCAAACCAGATATCAAATGGAGCGTCTTCAACTCTTCTATACGTAATAGTCTTAAATTCCTAATTGTATAACTTGGGGGAAGTCTAAGTCTCCTTGAGATTTCCATGTCCTTGTCTCGTGGGCCTCTTCATTTCTGGGGTTTTGAATTCTCAGTTTCTGTGCTGTACTCATTCACTCGGGAGGGAGCAAGACTCAAAAAGCCCCCAACAATCTACTCACAAAAAGCATTGGCTTCATATTAAGTCAGTGGGGGCACCAGCGGAAAGGGTGATGGGTGTGTAGTCAGGGTACTAAACCCGTTAGCTCCCTCTCTGCAGTCACCATGGCTGGCTATGTCATTGGAAGAAGTCCTAGTTCCTGTAAGACTGTCCTCTCCACACAGGTGCTGATAAGCACCACCTCCTCTGCACTTAGAGCCGGAGATAGTAATGGCCGCACTAGAACTACCCCTGAGTACTACCTTGGTTTCCTGAACCTTCCTTGTTTAGTTATTAAGTACTCCAGATGCCAATTTGCATATGTGCCATCTATTTCTTAATGCAACCATTGTCTTGTATACCTGGATACAAATTCTGCTTGTTTAACTGTAAGCAATTTCCTCCACTTACAGTTGCTGTGAGAATGAGATTGGAATAGAATGATGGGGAGATGGGGACTGTGAAAAGAATGTAATAGTCAGTGATTGAAAATTATTATTATTATTATTATTATTATTATTTTAATCGCTTCTTTCTCATTCCTTTATATTGAATCTGAGTAACAACTAACCTCGGTTGGGCAACAATCTGAAGGTTGAATTTAAGATAACAGAAACTTATTTTTTTCTGTCAGGTTAAATAGCTTCACCAGGTTTACTCCAAGCCACCATTTCATTAATGAAAGTTAAGCAATGATTGTGAAGAATTAAGTAGGATACCCTCCTACCAAGAGATTCGTCATTGGCCCACCTCTCATGAATGTGGCAGGTTAGGTCATCTCCCTCAACAAAAGAGGCCTTTGTTATTCGGGAGGGCAAATGTTACTACAGTTTTATAGGAGAGAAGTTGGAATTAATATTTACATTGAACATCTCATGCAGAACAACTTTTAAACTTGAATGAGAACTTTCTGTTCCGTAAAGCTTTTTTAGGCCACTTCTTTGAATTTGTTTGTTCGTTTTTTTCACTCTGGATTTTTTCCTCTCACAGAATCTAGCTTCCGTAGTTCCTCTTTTTTTCTACTCAGATTCTCTTCGTTTCCCTGACTTTCTAATTTCAACTCTTTTCCTCTTTGTATTTCTGGATCTTACTCCTAAACTCACAAACAAAGCCACAGTCAGTACACAAGGCAGATGACCCATCTCTGTTGAGCCTTAGGCTGGTTCAGGCGGCAAACTGTTTCTCTGACGTAAGTTCCTCTCCCTGTACCTCCTGTAGACTTTAATCACTTTTCACAGCAGCCCATTCGCCTGTGAGGGATCATTGCACAGGGCAGGTAGTGGGGTTCGTATAGCTCTGGGCATGCTTTCTCGCTGGTTAGAGTTTGAGATAATCTCAGGCAGCTCCAGTGCTGGTGAAGATCAAAGATATTCTGCCCGCCTGAGGTCAAGATCGCTCTTGCTTTGCAAGTCTGTGTGTTCTAAAATTATGTCTGCAGATACTGCTTTCTCTCCCCAAAAGTTTTAGCAAAGGCACGAAGTGGAAATAAAATCTTAAAGGCCGCTTCTAAGTCATACAAATTCAGTTCCCATACTCTTCTCCTGAGATCATTTGTATGTCATAAGCTTGAGGCTTACAGTACATCTCGACCAGTCCTTCCTTTCCGCCTATGAGCCACTTTGTACCTTTCTGGATAGAGGAAATGAACAAGTCACCCTCTAATTAATTCTATACCTGACTCCTCGCTTTAACCCACCCAACCTTTACCCACAGGTTGCATGAATTAGCCCAGACTCTATCTGAAGATTTAAAATTAAAAGTTAATACCTCCTGCTCAGTAAATTCTTGGATGTTTCACCACAGGTGGATGTAGAAAACCCTTCTGTTGTTGACGAAAACTAAGGGAGAAATAGTACTAACTGTCCGTGTAGTTCAATGTGACATAGTATTGGAAAAGAAGATGGTGAAAGCTAAAATGATTCAGGTTGTCTTAAGCATCTTTGAATTACAAGTAAAACATTCTAAACAAACTAGCTTAAATGAGAAAGGAGAATTACAGGGATAAAGAGACACATATAATGGAGTTTCAGGCAGGGGAAGGTTGAGTCCTACTGGAGACTAGAACAAGGACCAAGGAAAGAGGCAGTGACTTTCCTGCCTTTTGTTTCTTGGTCCTACTTCTGTGTACACATCAACTCCCTTCTGTCTCCGCACACAGGCTTACGCTGCTCCTCCAAGACGTAGTAAACTAATGTTATTCAACAAATTACTGGAGTGATGAAAATATCCTATATTTTCAATATGGTAGCCACTAGCCAGTGGTGGCTGATGAGCACTTGAAATATGGCTGGGTGAAAAAGAATCTGAAATTTTAATCTTAATGAACTTAAATTTTAAAGGTTTGCATGGGGCTAGTCTCTACTATATTAGGCAGCAAGACGGTAAGAGAGAACGCTCCAGTAGTGCCTGCATTTGCATACGCTCAGTATGAGCAGCTAGCAGAGACTAACTAGCAATCTTTGAATCCCGATTCCAGCTTCACAAGAGAGAAACACTGACTGGCCCCACTTGGATTCGGTACCATTCCTAGTTCAAACAGCTTTGCCAGAGGGATAGGAATATAAACGATCACCATGGCAGCCAGGGCCAACTCTGATGTCTAGAGAGGGGAATGTAATTCTTAGAGGAAGATGGTCATGTTCTGCGTAGTTACTCCAAAAGATATCAATGCCTCATGTTAACTTTCTACCCTGATTAATTTCACTGATTGATTTTCAAATCACCTTTACTGGCCAATGCAAAATAGACTTAAGATTCTTGTTTATGCAAAGATAGGATTTATGCTTTCAGTAACGTCAGGGAGATAGGTCGGTGGGATCAAATAAAAACTTGGGAATAACTCAGAAATCCATCTTTGGAGGCACTGGCCTCATTTTAGTTTTCTCTTTTACAGGCAATTTAGTTTGAGAGGGTAATAGATCACTTGACTAGCACTCTAGGAACACAGGAATATCATTCTCCTGTCTCATTTTTTTCTGCTGTCAAAATTTATCTCTAGTTTCTAACCAGTAGAACAGATAGAAGAGGCCACATAGCTTTGCAACACTTGACCCTGGGATGGAGCCTTCTGCCCTGGTGTTAAGCAACCTTTCTCCTATGGGTAGATGAAGAGTGTCAAGTACAGTCTAAGGTCAAATCTCTCATGTTTCTTAGATGGCGCCCTTGATTTAGTCCAAGTGCTTTGGCCCTGTCTATCTAACCGCCCTATCCGCCCTGACCTTTGAGACCTATTGGCTCATTAAGATCTTGGTTATTGACATCTGACTTATTCTAGCCGTAGGCTTTGCTTTATTGCTTCCCAACCTTGCATGCTCCTTGATCCCGGTTTTTAAATCCATTTCCCAACCTCTAGCTTGCCATGATCCATATCAGGCATGGTTCGTGATTACTCAGATTTTCTGTCTTCTTGATCTGCCCTGAGGGCACCAGTCTGATGAGTTCCACTGTCTGGATGACAGATGTCTTCTTTAGCAAATGTTTTCAGTTGAATGTGTTTCCTACCTTTTTGTTAAAAAGTACATGGATGTGGTGCACTGGTACCTCAACTAATGAAAACCTATGTTCTAACGACCTTTCTTAAATATTGCCAGAAACATTATACACTGGACTGGAACAATCATAAAGCAACAGGACTTGCATTCCTGTTTTTAAGAAAAATCATCCAAAATAAAGCCCAGAGGATGGCTGCATTATCTTTTCATGCCTATTTTAGACCCATCCTCTAGTTATTTTTATTTCATAGGCTAGTGTTCTATCTGACTTTGAAATTATTATTGCTTGGTGTCCAGACATGCGGAGCTACGCATTTACACGTAGTTTTTATTCTATGGAGACGCAACTGATTTTGGTCTGGTAAAAAGATATATAATGTTTTTTTGCCTTGTAGGACATTCATCAGGTTTGTGTCAAACTAGCTTACTCTGATATTCATTTTTGTATTTCATACCACCTGGAAATAGTTCCTAAAAATGTTGGAAACAACTTTACCACCTACTGGTGTCCTCATTAATTAATGAGTTGAATAAATTGCACACATGTTCATGGCATATTTGAATCCGTTCTTAAGTTACGAAAATTTTGTCAATGCACATGAGATAAAAAGTTTCATGGGACTAAAATAGTATTAGAAGCAAAACAAATGTGAATCTTGCGGTGGAAGGAGGAGGAACTGCACTGAAAATAGTGAGGTTGAAAGGAGAGAGGGGAGAGACAGGCATTGAGTCAGGGAAGAATGTGCCAGAAAGAAAAATTTAGACAGAACATAGAACTCCACTAAGTACACAAGAGTTATCCTGGGCTAATTCTGCCCCTCACTCTGCCACCACGAAGTCATGGAGGAATAGCCTCACGATTTGAAAAAAATAGATATCTATCTGTTTACATATGTCTGAAGTTTTCTTTGCAGGAAGCAAAAACTTCAATACATTAAAAAACACAACCCCCCCCCCCCATTGTGGCTTAGGGTGATACCATGAAACTTGTGACACTAAGGTTTTCTATGATTAGCTGATATTAAGTAATTCATTTTACTAGAGAAGAAAGCGATAGCTTTAGAGGGCAGTAGAGTGGCATGGGGAGGGATTGGCATCAAGGAAGAGAAGAAGGAGAAGTGTGAGGAACAGAAGACAGTCCATAAAATTCCTTATCTTCAAATATTTGTTATTTTCAAAAGTATTCTCATTTCTTTTTAAATAGAGACTTCATTATTGAACGTTTATTCCCAAATAATTCGTTAAATGAGGCATTGTTGCAACTTTTTCCCTTTCCTCAGAGGTAATACCGTCAGTGCTGGGGGATCCAACTTCTAGTCACATCAACCCGTTTGCAAACTGTGTCGTTGGCCAGAGTCAGAATCAGTATATTATTTCTTCATCCAGCTGTTTTTAAGAATGAGTAGAACTATCTGTTTTAACTTCTGAGTCAGGTTCTATTTAAGCATAACACTTTTAATTCTGGTTTTTATCTAACTTGTGAAGGAGAATGCCACATTAATAAAACAACATAAAATAAGTGATCTCATTTTGAAAAAGGTTTTTCGCTTTTTAAATTCCTAATGTGAATTCTCTTAAGTAGGGAATTTTCCCAGTATATTTAAAATATGAATTTATTGAAGGAGGAGAAGAGCTTTCTAGAAACATACCTGCTATGTAATGAAGTACTACTGAAACCTTTCTACCTCTATCAAGATAATTAGATGAAGAGTCCCTTTTTCACATTAGCTGGCATATTCAGTTTCTGGAATGACACCAAGAAACAGATATAATGATGAAAACAGTAGACTTCTTGCTTTCTCCCTCCCCTTCCTTCCTCTCTCTCTCTTTTTTTTTCTTTCCAGGCTGTGTTGTTGCAGAGACAGGTCCGGTGCTCTCTGTTGGAGCTAAAATGATTGATTTCTGTCTGGGAGAGGACTCTTCTGGGGGTTGAGTACTCACCCCCAGCCAAGGTAGAAATTAGTAGAGTTGTATCTACCTTGCATAGGTCCAGGTGCTGAGAAAATGGCCAGCAGTCTGTCACTTAAATTATTATTCAGATTTATGTTCCTCAGAGGCTCTGGGAAGATACCCTAGAAGGCCAGGCTGTGAACTCTGGATGGCAGCTACTTTGAGAGGGTTCTGAAGGACTCTGGAGCATGCATGCGAAGACCACTCTGCTTGGGTCTGTCTGCCCCTCAGAACTGTGAGACAGGAGCCACAGATGCCTAGAGAAAGTGCTTAGAAACACCGTTAGAAACTCTTTTCATGTGGAGTGTAGAGATTGTTGACCGTTGCTCTGTCCCTCAATGAGGAGAAGCAATAAATTTCTCATCCAGAAATCTACTTGCATGGGGTCTCCAAATTACAACGAAGATTTTTCCTACTCCCAGTGTAACCGGAAACTCAGCCATCAGATTCCTGGCAGGAACAAAGTCAAGTTAAATGTGACGACAGACTGAGAAGCTTCAAGCTCCGTTGGTAAAGCAAGTAGGGGGAAAGGCAAGAAAAGCACTTCCTTAACCTCCACCCAGATTGTAAATTTATTTTTGTGTCTTTGAAATAGGTTGTGTTCAAGTTTTTTGGCAAAATGACAAAATGAGATTTTTCAAATCTTCCTTTACCTTTCACAGATATGAATGGTACCGACTTACCATTTAAAACAAAACAAAACACAAAACAAAAAAACCCAAAACACAGTTAAGCTTCGAGTCTGTACTGTTTTTTTTTTTTTTTCCCCCATTAATGGATTCTTTCCAAGACAGGAAATCAACAAGAGAGAAAATTTATAGCTAGTCTAAGTTAAAGAATGCTGTTCTGAGCACTGGATTTTCTTTTCTGCTTTTAAATATCCCCATTTGTCTTCACATTTTCTTTTCCAAACCCCTCCCCATCCCATTCCATGCGGTAGATGCTTAATATGCTAACCCTTAGGAGAACAGAAGGCTTTCTCCAGAGAGAGTTACAGAGCTGTTCTGGGAGGCTGCCAGAACCACCGACCTGAACCCTCCCGGTACTGCCAGGATGCAATCTGTCTCCAGTCCTTCAGCAGACGAGAGGCCCGGGGGCACCTTGGACTAGCTTGCTCCTTCCAGAATTGGAAGATGGCTTCAAAGATTGAGGGAACTCTCCAGAGAGATTTTTTTAAATAAGGTTATCTATAGAGGTGACCAATTGAAAAAGACACTGGCTAGGGATGTGTGTTTTTGTCAGCAATTTCTCTGTTCACTTCATACCCTCATTCTGTTAAAGGAGTTTTCTTTGAAAAAGTTAGGTTTCTTCCAATATGCCTTTTAGGAATATGCACTGAGATGATTAAGATAGGTGCTGATCTTATAATTACAGGAGTCATGATGCATCATTATGTGAGACAAACCTTTAAAGTAGAAGGAAAGATATAATACATGTTTGCCTATTAGTATCTTGAAATTGTGAGAGGTCACAGAGACAGAGGGGATATTATCATAGACCTCATTCATTCTTTTTAATTTAAAAATAAAAGAATTGAGATTTTTTCAAGTAATAAAATTGGCAAAGTTTATTTTTATATGATCATATCTGCTAGTATGAGCAGGAGACGAGGAAATTGGCATTTTAAACATTGCTCGTAGTATAAATTTTTGGAAGACAATTAAAATACACAATTTACAGATGAAATGACAGGACATCTGGGGTTTGCTTTAAAACTGTCTAGTAGGATTTGGTTGGAGGGAAGTTGAGTAGGAAGAATAAAACAAGGTCAACTGTATATTAATAATTGTTGAAGTTCACTAATGAATAAATGTGGATGCATTACATTATTTCCTCTAATTGTATATGTTTAAATTTTCATAATCATTTAAAAAGAAGAAAAACCACATGTCTTTTCATTCGCCCGTTTATTCATTAAATGCATTTCTCTGTGCCAGGCAGAGTTCTAAGTGCTGGGGATATAGTAAGGAACGAATTTATCTCTGCTCTCAATGAGCTTAATTCTAGGGGCAAGAAAAGGGCTATGAAGACGTAAAAAATGAACATAAAATATAGCAAGTGGTGATCACTGCTATAAAAACAGGAGCAAGTTAAGGGAGTGTTGAGGTGAGACAAGTGTGCTTTTCATGACAAGGTCTTTATGGGAAGACTTAAGCAGAGAAATAAAGAAACCCAGGAAGCAATCTCTGTGAATATCTGGCAGAAGAATATTTCAGCAATGTTCCAGGAAGAGGAAACAATAAATGCAAAGGCCATGAGGTGAGAGCATGCTTGGTGTGCTTAAGAACTACCAAAGACAATCTGTGATGGCGAGAGCGCTGTGAGATTAGAGAGATACCCAAAGACAAGATGATTTAGGGCCTTGCAAATCATTGGAAAGACATTGGCATTATTCTGAATGAGATGGGAAGCCATTAGAGTTTTGAACAGTTGGTTGACAAAATCTAGCTGTTCTAGGAGTCTGTTGGAAATGGGGTGAGCAATAGTGAAGATAGACCAGAGGCAGTCTTTCATCAAAGTGAGAATTATGCTGAAGAGATGTGTTCAGAAGCCATTGGATTTCTGGCCATTTTGACGGCGGAGTCAACAGGATTTCCTGATAGATTGGATATGTAGCATGGGAGAGAAAAATGACTCTAAAGTTTTTTGGCCTGAGAAACCAGACGGATAGAGTTTTTATCTACACATGTGCAGGTAAAAAAACAAAAACAAGTGTTGGGTTTTATATATGTGAAAGGAGAGGTAACTTTTGGTTGGGATGTTCAGTCATTGGTTATATAGTCTGGATCTTAGAGGAGAGGTGCAGATCCTACTTATCGTTGATCTCTGCAGATTGTGAGGGTTAGGGATGCTGACCCCCCCCCACCACTCCTGCTAGGAAGTCAAAATCTGCAGAGATAGCTTTTGACTCCCCCGAAACCTTTAATAGTCTCCTGTTGAATGGAAGCCTTACCGATGACAGTTGATTAACACATACTTTGTGTGGTATATGTATAATATACCTTTATAATAATGTAAGCTAGAGAAAATGTTAAGAAAATCCTAAGAGAAAATAGCTTTACAGTACTGTACTGTATTTATTGAAAGAAATCTGCATGTAGTGGACCACAATTCAAACTCGGTGTCCAAGAGTGAACTGATTGAGTGTGGAAGTAGTTGGTATAGAGCTGGTAGTTAAGGCCACAGAACTAAAGGAAATCACCAAGAGCAAGTGTCAATAGAGAAGAGAAAAGGTCCAAAGACTGGGATACTTAACGTTTTTGGTGTTAGATGTTAAAGAAGGTAAGGAAGAACCAGCAAAGGAGGGTGGAGAACCACAAACAGTGCCCCTACCGTGAAGTCCCAGAGTGTTTCAAGAAATAAGAAGAGATTCACTGGGCCAAGTGCTGCTGCTGGGCCAAGAAAGATGAGGACTGACGTCTGCTTTGGCTTTGGCACTGTGGGGCACATTGCTGTCCAGGATAGTGGTGGAACAGACGCATGATTAGAGTTTTTCAAGATAGAAAGAGATAGCAGTGACAATAAGTAATGACAACACATGTAAGGGATTTTGCTGTAAAGGGGTTGACCCCACAGTCTGACAGGGAACTAATGCCACGCTCAGTTTGGGGAATTTGGGCTTTTAATAAGTGGACGGCTTCCAACAGTTTGGGCAGGGAGTAGGGAAACCACAAAGGATAGTGCATTACTGTGGGGCTATTACTTCCCCATCACATCCGATGAGGTGAGAGGAGGGAGCCATTACCAGAACCTGGAGAGAGAAGGGAGAAGAGCTCTGTGGGGTGGGCTGCCTGACTGGAGCTGTGATGCCTCGTTGAGGGATGCCACTAGTCCCAGGCCAACCTTCCAGGTAAAGGAGGAGTCAAGGGAATAAGTACGGCAACTTCACTCTCCTCTCTTCATCCCTCCACTCGTTCTCTTGCTCCGTGCCTCAGTGCTTGAACTTAACCCAAAGCGAGAGGGTCTGCGAATTTGTCGAGAAAGTCCATGTGGATCCATTTCCTGAGACAGGAGAGGCAGGAGTGGGTCTGGAGAGTTAAAAGGAAGATACTCAGTACAAAGAAGATCAGAAAAGGACCAGTAATGCGAATGCACTGCCCTCCTCAAACAGTTTGTATCCCAGGTTGACCTCTACATGCTTTTTGCTCCTATGAATTCTATAGATGTGTTAGAGTATTTGAAGTTGAGCTCCGAGGCATCTATATGGGGCCCTAATAACATGTTCTGCTTTGGCTCTGTTTCTTACGGTAAAAAATCACATACTCAAATGTTTGGCTGCCACATATCCTTTTGACAAGGACTGTGAAATTCTAATTCTGTGCTGAGGAACTAGAAACATGCTTTTGTCGCATTGTTGCTTTTGCTGGGATAGTAGTAGATATTAACAATAGGTCCAAGGTCGAGCTTGAGAGAGCCTGGCACTGGACAGAATATTGCCACAGTTGAAGCCCCATTTGTGGACACTGTGTAGGTGGCGGATGTAAAGGTAGAATTGTGATGAAACTGCCATCAGTGATTAATAATTATGAATTCACTAGAAAGCATTTATTGAGCACCTACTCTGAGCTGAAAGCTAGGTTGGCAAGTGTGTGGGAAAGTATACAGAAAGTGGTCTTTGTGCTCAGAGAACTTAGCTAGAGGTGCAATGAATCCACAAACCAATAAGAAGAATGAGGTGTAATTAAATGTAAAATTGTTTCTTACAGTCCATAAATTCTGTGCATTTCAGAGGAAATGAGGAGGGTGATATTGATTAGGAGTGTGCTACAAAGATCTTGATCTGAGCTTGGAAGGAGGAATGGGGCTTGAGAAAGAGTTGGGATTGATTCTGTGGGGTAACTAAACAACCAGGGGCGTTGGGGGCTGAACTGAAGGGCTCAAGGAGCAAGCAAGGGCAGGGATGAGGGCAAATACAAACCTTTTTTTTTTTTTTTAATTCAAACTTTCCCAAGCTAAGGGGAAAAAAAAAAACCTTTACATTCTTGAGCCAATTGACTGTAACATGACATGAGGATTAACTTCTTTAAAAATCTTTGGAGAAAGGCAGCCACTTGGTAGGGAGGTGATTTAGTTTAACAGGTCATTAAACAGGTTAGGAAACATGAATTTTCGTCTCCGTAATGACTCGCTTTTGATATCAAGTCCTTCAGCCACTCTGACCTTACATCAGGGAAGGTGTACTTTTCGACTGCTTCCTCTCTGCTGGGTCTCTACTATACCTTGTATCATTTTGTTCTCATAACAACCCTAGGAGTCCTTTGGGGTTTTTTTGGATCTACATTCTACAAATGAGGAAACTGAGACTCAGAGAAGTCAAGAAATTTACCCAAGGTGCTTGACTAGAAGCAGGAGGGTTGTGTTTCAGGCTTAAGCCAACTGACTCTGGGACACCACAGTGTCGCAGACTGTCCTGGTTCAGAATGTCAAAGCGTTCTGTAGCCATGCAATGAAAACACATCCGGGGAGGTTTACGTAAATTCCACTCTCTAACTCTTGTCAATTTCTGTTTTCCCATCTTGTGATATGGCATGAGTTAAATCACGATATAGCTGCATGTTTCACAAGAGAACGCCTTGAAAACCGAAGTATCTGTTTTCAAATAGCACTGAAATGCTAGAGGCCAATATGTTTTCTAAGAGTGAAAAGTTCTTGGCCCAGTACCCAGGCACAAGAGTCTCCTGCTATGTGCCTCCATGGAAACGGGCCAGGGATGTCCACAGCTACGCAGCGGAGGAATGTAGCCCTTGGAGAGATAGTCAGGGAGGGTGCTCAGCCACAGGAGGAAATGGCTACATTTCAGTAACCTGCAGGACTTGGAATTCACAGGAAATGATTTCTTCCCTTGCGGGAGCTGAGGCATCTGGTAAATCTGAGTGCCTGTCAGAGAAGCAGCCACCACGAGGCTTGCTGATTACATTTGCAGTTAAAACCCAAAACCCCCCACCCGTGATAGCTCTGACTTTGAAAATTACATCTTACAGGGATCTTTGCTAATGCCTCCTCTACAAAACAGATTTACTCTTCACTGAAAATCCCTGTAGCCCACAGAGATAAGCTGCCTGTGTAGAGGCAGAGCAGAGACCTTTCCCCCAAATGTGGGTAGAATGGGACCCTGGTGTGTTAATCAATTTCTACATAGTCCAATCTGCCTGGAAGCTCGGGTGATTCCTAACAATGCCACCCTTTACCTCCGATTCATGGAAAACTGTTCACGTTCCTTTTGAGGTTTTAAGCCTGGTGTCTGATTGGTTTCCCCAGCGGGGCCATGGTTTGGTTAAGAGCACTGCATTCTTAAGTCAACTGAAAGGCTGACTATTTAGCAACCCAGAAGATGTCGGTGTAGATTCTTGAAAGTTCTTCATGAACCGGTGCTGGTTCCTCAGGAGGTGCATTCAGCTGGGAAGTCACTGTGGCCGTTTCTTTTTCCTTTGCCAGACCTGGAATTTTAGAAGTCTCTGATGTGTGGAGCAGGGGGAAGAAGCACTTGGTAAAAGTCTTTAAAAAACATATGTCTGTTGCATACATCAGCCTCCGAAGAGGCCGCTGCAAAAAAGTCAGACGAGAAATGATGATTTAATGTCGCTCCTTTAGTCTGCGGGCCCATCCTCTTCTGTTCCACAATGGGAATCTCCATCAAGCAAGAACAGTAAAATAATTGAATATTTGGCCAGATTTCAGCTTCAGAGTGAAACCCTCTTTAGGTTATTCCTGTGCCTCACACTTAGATGGAGCTTTTTCCGCAGCTTCGGAACCACGACAGGCTTCGCTCTTTTTGTCGCGCTTTCACCCAGCCCTGTGCGGACACCTTTCTCTCCATCGTTCTGTCCATCTCTTTGTGTCTGCTCTCACGTTCTGCTTTCTTACTTCTTCTTTCTTTCTTCCCCTATATCTCTTTGTACTTCTCCTTCTCTCTCCATCTCTTCCTCCTCTTTTCTCTCAAAAACAAATGACAAACGCAGATACACTCAAAATTCTTGAATATTCATTGTATTGAAGATCATGATGGCTTCCAACCAGTCTGATGTCAAATTCAGTTCAGCCTTTTTTGGGTATGTGCCTTCTGAGCAGGGCAGGGCCCAGCCCATTTCCAGTATGTTCTTGCTTTTAGACTGCTCTTCTAAAATTATTGAAACAGCAATGGAATTAGAAACAATTTAAACTACTATCACGGATCATTATCTCCATACGGGGTTTTTTTTTTAAACAGAAGTATAGTTGACACACAATATTACATTAGTTTCAGGTGTACAGCATAGTGATTGGACGAGTCTATACGTGATGCTATGCTCACTAGTGTAGCTCCCATCTGTCACCACACAACGCTCTTACAGTACTATTGACTGTATTCCCTGCGTTGTACCTTTTAGCCTCGTGATTTTTTCACTCTGTACCTGAAAGCCTATATCTCCCACTCTCCTTCACCCATTTTGTTTATGCCTCTACCCTCTTCCTCTCTGGCAACCATCTGTTTGTTCTCTGTATTTATGGGTCTATTTCTGCTTTTGACTTTGTTTTAGATTTCACATATAAGTGAAATCATATGGTATTTGTCTTTCTCAATCTGACTTCTTTCACTTAGCATAAAACCCTAGGTCCATCCATGTTGTTGCAAATGACAAAAATCTCATTCTTTTTTTTATGGCTGAGTAATAGTCCATTGTGTGTCTGTGTGTGTGTGCGCGTGCAATATAAATATACGTGTGTATGTATATATATATACACATACCATATCTACTTTTTCCATTCATCTATCAGTGGACACTTGGATTGCTTCCGTATCTTGGCTATTGTAAATAATGCTACAATAAACATAGCGTGCATATCTTTTCAAAGTAGTGTTTTTGTTTTCTTTGATAAATACCTAGTAGTAGAATTACTGGACATATGATATTTCTATTTGTAAGTTTTTGAGGAACCTACATACTGCTTTCTACAGTGGCTGCCCCAATTTACATTCCTACCAACAGTGCGTGAGGGTTCCTTTTTCTTTACACCCTGAGCAATACTTGTAATTTCTTTTTGATTCTAGCCATCCTGACAGTGTAAGGTGATAGCTCATTGTGGTTTTGGTTTGCATTTCCCTTGCATTTGCATCACATGACTAGTGATGTTGAACATCTTTTCATGGGGCTATTGGCTGTCTGTGTATTCTTTGAAAAAAAATGCCTATTGAGGTTTTCTCATTTTTAAATCAGATTGGTTTTTTGGTATTGAGTTCTCCAAGTTCTTTATATATTTTGGATAGTAACGCCTTATCGGATATATCATTTGTGAATGTCTTCATTCAGTGGGTTACTTTATTGTTTTGTTGATGGTTTCCTTCACTGAACAAAATCTTTTTATTTTGGTGCAGTCCCAATAGCTTATTTTTACTTTTCTTTTCCTTGTCTGAGGAGAACTCTCTAGAAAAATGTTTCTAGACCTAGCGAGAAAAAGACCAATATCAAATAAATTGTTGCCTATGTTTTTTTCTGGGAGTTTCATGGCTTCAAATCTTACATTTAGGTCTTTAATCCATTTTAAGTTTATTTTTGTGTATGGTGTAAGGAAGTGGTCCCATTTCATTCTTTTGTGTGTAGCTGTCCCATTTTCCCAACACCATTTATTGAAGAGACCATTTTTTTCTCCATTGCATATTATTGCCTCTTTTGATGTAGATTAATTGACCCATATAAACATGGGTTTGTTTCTGGGTCTTTATCACTTTCGTTGATCTATGTGTCTTTTTTTGTGCCAATACCATACTGTTTTGATGACTATAGCTATATAGTATATCTTGGAAACTGAGCTTGTGATACTTCTTGCTTTCTTCTTTCTCCAGATAGCTTTGGGCTCTTTTGTGATTTTATGCAAATTTTAGTATCATTTTGTTCTAGTTTTGTGAAGAATGCAGTTGGTATTTTGATAGGAATTGCATTGAATCTCTAGATTCCTTTGGGTAGTATGGATCTCTTAATTCTTCCTACCCACGAGCATGGAATATATTTCCATTTGTGTCGTCTTCTATTTCTTTCATCAGTGTTTTATAGTATTCAGAGTACGGGTCTTTCATCTCCTTGGTTAAATTTATTCCTAGGCATTTTATTCTTTTTGCTACACTTATAAATGGGATTTGCTCTTAATTTCTCTTTCTGCTACTTCATTATTATTGTATAGAAACACAACCAATTTCTGGGCATTAATTTTATCTCCTGCAACTTTACTGAATTTTTCTAATAATTTTTTGGTAGGCTTCATACAGTTTTAAGCATTGAATTGGCAGAATTCATATCTTCATATATAGAAAAACTCAAGACAGGGCAGTTCATGACTGAAAATCAGACATGAAGTCAAGAAATCAACCAAGCACTGTTGAATTCCTATTTTTAGGCCATTAGAATAAGCAAGATGGACATGCAAACATCATGCATTCTCAGTCTCAAGTAGCTTATGAATATGTTTAGGATAACAGGGATCTTACACATGAAAAATAAATAGCTAGAAGTAGCTCTCGCTAAAATTTACTGGACACGTATTGTCAGCCACCGTGGTGAGCTCTTTATGTGTGTTCTGTCCCGAAATCCCAGAAACAACTCTACTATGTATGCCTCATCCATCATGATCAGCATTTTATGGATGAGGAAACTGAAGCTTAGGGATTACATATCTTGCTCAGAGTCTCCCGGCTAGCACATGGTGAAGCTGGGACTTGAGCTCTAGTAATCAGTAAATGTTGTGTACAGTTGAACAGGACAGAAGAATATTCTTGGGGTTCAGATCTGGAAAGCCACTGTGTACTGGGGAGGTTACAAAGAGATAGCATTTCAGGATGCGAGGAGACCTATGAAAGCTGAATCTTTTCCATTAATGTCACATTTGGGGAAACTGGGGCACAAAGACAGGGATAACCTGCCTGCTGAAAGCAGTGCCCTCTGAATGGCATTTGTAGGATGGATGAGTAGGGGGTTTGACCACATCGATGGAGGGAGCCAGATGGCATTCTGTGGGGGAGGGAACAGGAATGATGGTCTCCCGTATCACATTCCAATTGTTTTAGGTGGTGTTTTCTTTTCACGAAGAACTTTTCATCAATATCTGGTATGTTTAAAAATGGGTCCAGGGAGAGGATTTGGGAAAGGAGGAAGAAGGGAACCTTTTGGACATGTTATCACTTGTTGCAGTCTGAGGTTTCGTATCCCCATGGGACTCCCAGTCAAAGTTGCACATTGCTCCTGTCTGTCTGATGAAGTCCCATGGATGTCCAAGGTATAGCCCAGGACAGGCGAGCAGGACTGAAATAAGGCTACAGCAGAGACAGAAAGGCAGTAGAAAACATGCCGGCATACGGTCTAAAGCTTTGAAGCTGAAAGAGTCAAGCTTGCAGGGAAGCATGCTGTAGTCTCTTTCCTCTGTGTTATCCTCGAACAGAGCACAGTTTTATATAGAATGTTTGCTGCAAAACTAGACACAAATAGTTCCGAGGATTAACTTTGAATTTCCTGGATTTGGTGGGCATAAATCAGGGCCTTCATGCTATTTTAACACTTTTTGAAAACAAGGTCCTTATGAATAAATGGCAAAACTGGGTCAAGAAATGCTTTATTCATTAATAAGTAAAATCTAGAACTTGGAGTAATGCTCCCTAATTATGAAATGGGCAGTGCTCTGTACTGTTTTCTGATTGGCTGACATCAGTTTGAATGCAAAGCTTTATTTCACTGCAGAGTCCTGGCATACTTCACACATTAAAATTCTAAGCTGTCTAAGTAGGTGTGAAACTAATTTTGTGTTTATTTTTTAAAACCCACCTATGATCATTTAGGACCATCCACTTCACTTTGGGAGGGCAGCACCCGGTTGTAGGTGGGCCCTGGGAGACAATAAAGGAGAGGATAATTTCTTAAATGGCTCAAACCAGAATATTTATAGTTTCCTGGAATAGTTGTAACTACTTATCCATTTTTCCAGCCACAACTTTTCTTAATAAGAAGGGCTTTGAAAAACCTGCTAAATCTGGGCATAAAAGGAAACAGAAGTTTTCCTAGAGCAGTGGAATTTTTTAAAGTCACATAGTAACCTTATTGATGAAATCAGGAAGAGAGCACTTTCAGATCAGACTTGAGGGAGGTTGTTTACAAAACATGGGATTTTCTCTGCACACCAGGCACATTCTGCAGGGTTTCCTGCAGTATGAAGACACATACTGTCACTGGTTTCTCATCCAGTCAGACCAGCTTGCAGGCTCGTCTTCAATGGGGAAAGCTAAATGGCATTACCAGCCACTGATTCATTCAGAATCAGCAGGAAGACTCTTTGCAGAGGTCATTTGGCACTTAAAAAACAAAACAAAACAAAAACAAACAAAAAACTCAGATTCACTAGCAGTTAAAGTGGGGGAAAAAAGTACATTTTTTGCTTGGATAGAATGTATCTATCTTGGATTAGTCTTCTCATAAAAGTACTTTCTTGTTTATGAAAATCCTAATAAAATTCCATTTAAAAATTTAGTGCCTTTTTGAACCATGGGCAGTCTGATCCAATGTATATTTTGGAAAAGCCCAATTCACACTGACCATCATTAAAAACAGTTGGTTTGGTACCTTCACCCCTGGAGATTTAAACTGTTTGGTTGCAAAGGAAGGGTCCCTAAATCAAAATATGCTCCTTGGAAGATCTATGATCGAGAATTTTTTTTCCCCTCTCTTCTTTTTCATTGTCCTTTTCTTCCCCCTCCTCTAAAAAATGAAGTACCGAGCAAAAGAATTCTGACTATTGTGGGATGTTGGTAGAATAAAGTCTCCCCCCTCTCGGACTGGGGGGTTCTCCTCCCGAGGTCGCCATCCCCTCTCAGTTGGGTGCCTTGAAAAGGGTGCTGACAAGGGGAAGGGGGAGTGAGCCCCGTGTCTTGCTGTGTCTTCCTTGCTCAGCCTGACCGGGGTCTGCAGCTTCGTCTCCTCAGTCCTGAAGCACCGCAGTGAAGCTGGGGGACCCCCGCCCTTCTGCAGGTCTGCGCAACGTAGAGTCTGTGATAGACAGCTCGGAGGTGTCAGCTTCGAATGTGAAGGGCAGGGATCCTAGCTAGGTAATGAGATCAGTCTTAGAGCGAGGACATATGGTATGAAATGCAAGTCCCTCTTATCTTTAAACAAATTTTACGGGGCCTTTTGCAAATTGCAGAGTATTAAGAAAAATGCAAGGGTATAGAAGATGAAAGGTCTTCCCTCAAGAAGTTTCGAGGACAGTAGATGAGATGGCACATGGACGCCAGTAACTGAGATAAATGGCTATAAAATAGTTTTGCTGATGCTAAAAAATGCTGTTTTTCCTTTATTAAACACCTATTATCAGACAGTGTGGAATCATTTTACATATATTATTTCATTCTCATAGCAATGAGAGGGAGAAGGCTTTTTTCTTTTTCTTTTCTTTCTTTCTTTCTTGTTTTGGCTAGTCAAGTAAAGCAGTGGGAGTAGAGAAGGAACAAAGAAATCTGTAACTGGCTGTGATCAATGAATTGTAAACACCACTGCCCTCAGACCAGCCGGAAGAGGCACTGTTATCCCCATATTGATAAAGGAGCGAGCTGACGCTTAGACGATTTGAGAGATATATGCAAAGTATGCGTGGCAGGGCTGGGATTTGAATATTTGAGTATCCATATATCTGTTAACAAAGGCTGTGCTCTTAATCACAAATTAACCCCGTTTCACCTCCCAGTTATTAACCAATCCCTTCTGTCTAGATAGTGGTCTGGTTCCTCTTGTCTCTTATAGGGTCCTCTCCTTACAGAATCCTCTCAAAAAGCAGCCTATAAGAGCACCCAGTAAAAAGCCAGATCACTTAGAGCCCCGGGGAAGAGAGGAAAGGAGATGGCTTCCAGCTGAGACAGGAGAGGAGAAAAGAAGGAGGAGTTTTGGATGAAGCGGCCTAAGAGAGAGAGACTGAAAAAGTCACGAGGATGCTTAATAACAAAGGAACCAAGTGGGAATTTAGACAAATATACATGTAACAAAAAGCATGTTGAAGGGCGGCTCCATTATAGTGGGGTCTGATCTCCCAGTTACCCTCACAGACCTTTGGGACGTGTAACCAAAGAGACATTAATGATGGTTCAATATTATTGGGTTAGTCAGGAATCGTTAATTTAGTTTCTTTCTCTGGTGCTCATCTGTGGGAATTAAAACGTCAGTACTCTACCTCTTCTAACATCGACGTCTATATTTTGGTGAGTTAAGTCTCTACTTTGTATGGCCAGTTAAGGTCACAGAGTGATGGGCATGATAGAAGGAAGGCAATGGTATTCATCTAAGTATCAGGGGAAAAGGGACTCCCTGAAGGGCAGCCACTTAAAACACTTTCCTGGAAGGATGTCAGGTTTTCGTCAGATCGTGATCTCTGAATGGACTGTAGGGGCACATACCACCCTCAGGGGACTGACCCTTGGCCTCGTGTTTGCTGGGATAAGGGAATGGAAACAACAATGCATTTGGAGTCCAGCGATCTGCGTGGAAACCTCAGCACTTTGGCAGCCACCTGCACCTGAACATTTTCCACACGTAAATAACAATAATACCTGACCTACATGTCAGGGCTACTGCAAAAAGTAAAGGAAATAATAGATGTGAAAAATATTCTGCAAATTGCAAAGGCTTTTCTAGAGGTTCCTACCGCAGTTCTGGATTCTCAGGTATACGCTCATCTACCCTTCTGGGTTCTAACGAGTGAAGAAGAAACACCTAAATCGAGGGGGGGCGATCAACAGTATTAATGGAGGTCCAATTCTTCAAGTCGTGGCTCCCAAATTAAAGTTGAATCAAGGAATGTGGCAAGACCCTAAGGCCAAACCAGGGAGCCTTCTAATGTGGGTCCTCAAAACACGACCTCGCACTACTTCTGCAGAGAGAGTTGCATCTGTGAATCTGGCTCTGGCCTGTGGCATGAGCCGTCCTGTCCTCTCTCTCCAACCCCATAGAAGACAGACCCAGGGCCCTGACTCACATGTTCTTTACAGAAAGCAGGAAAAGAAGAGGTCATGCTTACCCATTATTTTTTTTCACGTGGATGGCAGTCATGAGAGAGAGACAGGGTGGCATCTCTCCCTGCTTTTGAGACAAAGAAGTGCCCCCCACTGGGGAAAGGAAGGTCACCTGATGGGAATGGCTGGTTCTTTCCTGCAGAAGATCCGCAGGAAGGGTCTCCAGTGTGGTCTATTCCAATATAGTAGGAGTGACCTCCTCTGGGGACTGCTGCTGGACGTTAATCATTTTGGTGATATTGGATTCCTTTTGAGAATCTGATAAACTGGTGAATATTCTCTCAGAAAAAAAATTCATTAAAATACATTTAAGGCTAATTTTTATGTAGTTCCAGAAAGTTCATAGACACCATCCATGGACTCTCCCTGGAAGTTAGAGTTCGAATTCCAAAGCTGTACAAAAGTTACTTGTCAAGAATTTTCCTTATCTTAAAGGAATACCAAAGCCTACTATTAAAAATACTGTTTCTCAAAAAGTGAAGGTGAAAAAAAGGTTGTATGTATGTATTTGAGAGAGAGCGTGTGCACATGTGCCCAGTAAAGTGAGGGGCAGAGTGGGAGGGAGAGAGACAGAATCCGCAAGCAGACTCCCCACTGACCACAGAGCCTGAGATGGGACTCCATCCCAGAACCCCCAGATCATGACCTGACCCAAAACCAAGAGTCGGCTGCTTAACCAACTGAGTCACCCAGGTGCCCAAAAAGGTTGTTTTTAAAATGATCCCTAATGTATCAATTAATTTGCATATTCTCTAATTATTCAGGGCTTTGTTTTGTATACCCTAACAAACTTTGACCTACACAGAAGAACACTAAGTTTATTCATTTTAAAGTTATTTATTATCTTATTTGAATTGTGTAATATAATATCTTAGGAAATAAATAGCTGACCACGTTGGTTTATTGAACATTGCTACAGAAATTTATTTTGGAGACAAGTTTTAATCTGAGTCTTTATTTTCTTCAAACTGAGTGGTACACAGCAACTAACTTGATGGAATTGTGGAAGATAATGGTCATGCTGTCTCCTTCAGCCCTGCTCCATTTTTTTCTAACTCTGCCTTGGGGCTCTCTGTGTCCAGAATGCAGCGTCTATCAATGGCTACATGTGTGGCTCTTAATAAAAAATCATGAAACAAAGTTAGTCTTCCCTACCCCAGCCAACTCTCCATCTGTCCTTTTTCCCCCTAAATGTGCTTCTCCACCTCCATTTCCACCCCACTTGTCCTTGGCCTTGCTCACTTCCACTTACCTCTTAAAACCCATTCACCTGAACTTTGGGGCCTCTAAGGCCACTTTCCAGCCACAAGAAAACAGTTGCCTTCATGGCTGAGCTTTTCCATCTTTTAAGATCTTGCAATTCCAGAAGAGATCTTGATTTTCACATTGAATAATCCAAAGGTCCATGTTTCAAAAAAAGAGTAGGGAGAAAAAAAAACTTTTCAACACAGAATTTAAGGCTCTACCTCTATAGAAATAGTCTGCTTTCCCTTTAAAATAAGAGCTTGGGGCCGCTGGGTGGGTCAGTCGGTTAAGAGTCTGCCTTCGGCTCAGGTCATGATCCCAGGGTCCTGGAATCAAGTCCCGCATCGGGCTCCCTGCTCAGCGGAGAATCTGCTTCTCTCCTCCCTGCTTGTGCTCTTTCTTGCTATCTCTCGCTCGCTCTCTCTATCAAATAAATAAAATCTTTAAAATAAAATAAGAACTTATTCAGTAATTCCAGAGAATAAGGTTTTATAAGGAAGCAAAAACTTGGGAGCACAGTCTCAGCCAATACTCCCCATTACAAAAGGCATTTCTGGGGGGAGCCTGGATGGCTCAGTTGGTAGAGCATGCGACTCTTGATCTTGGGTTCATGAGTTCAGCCCCACATTGGACATAGGGCTCACTAAAAAAAAAAAAAACAAATGAAATGCATTTCTGTGCACATCAATTTTTGTCATTAAAGAACAATAGGGTTCATAGATGAGTCCTAGGGTATAAACTGAAAGTTAACGTATCAATAATACATTTCTCTGATGCTTTTTTAAAAAATAACTTTTATTGTTCATTTAGATTGAAGACCAGTTTCATGTTGGATTATTTTCCATATAAAATTCTTGAACTCAAGATAGGCAAGCCACTCTGGGGTCTAGTTCAGGTTAGTGGCCGCTTCACGGTGGCTGGCGGCCCCTCATTCAGACAGCCGTCCATCACACTTTTAATGACGTCTGATAATCTATTTAAGCTGCATAGGCGCCAAACTCATGAACTGTGAGGTATTTCCAAGGTAATGTATAATCATGTCCAACATTTTAAATAAATACAAAATTGACTTTATAAACTGTTGTCAGCTTTGGAGTCAAAACCAATGACAAATCTTAAAATAATTTTCTTTGGCAACCATCTAAAACAAATGCGTATTGTTTAGTGCTACAAAATGTTTAGTGCATATGGTTTTTATATTCTGGCATTACTTTATTATATTTTACACATACATTTTCAACTGAGGTATTAGGTTTTAATATCAATGTCATTTAGCAGGTAAAAATGATACATGCATACTAATAATGAAGAGATTTTTCCGAAGCTGAACAATCAGAGGCCTTTTTCCCTATGTCTCTAGCTTTGGATCTATAAAATATTTCCTATGAGATCAGAAGACATTCTTCTTTTAGAAAATAGTGACATGTTCCCAATGAAGTGAAGAGTTGGTATTAGTGAACATTAGTAAATACAGACTGTGTTTCCTGCGCTGGCTTAAATTTACTTGGAAGAGCAAATCTGTCTACATTGGCATTTTTTTTTTTTTTTCTCATTTTCTCTTCCTGGCTGTGCTCATAGAACAACACATCCAGTGGAAAGATGGAAATTTGGACTAGTCCATGTTTTTTATGTCTTTATATCATCCACATATGATTACTCCTCACAGGGACCTTCTAAATATTAGATCAGAATAAAATATTAATTGCTTCATTTAATGTTTCATTTTACAGAGATTTTTAAATTTGACTCTGGAGTAGATATTTTCATATTCTGTAGGTAAGGAAACAGAATGTTTATGTCTTTTACCCATTTTAAGTATTAGTTTGTCAATATTTTCTTCATGGGAATACCTGAGGTATTTTATATCTATACACATATATATACATTTAAAAATTAAGATTTTTGTGTATATATATCTTAATATTAAATAAAAAATTAAGATATGTACACAAGCATATATATACACACATGGAAAGAAAAGGTAATATAAGCAACTTTATTATAATAATTTAACATCTTCTGTGAAATGGGCGTGTTCCTTAAAAATTAACTTACCAATACTGACATAACAAGATATAGACCAAGAAACAGACAAATCGGAATAGTCCTATATCTGTAAATGTAATCAAATCTATAATTTAAAACTTCCCCAAAAGAAAACTACAGGCCCAGAATGGCATCATCAGGGAAAGATTGATATTTAGGTATCATTAAAATTAAAAACTTCCATTCATTAAAAGATATCATAAATTATATATGTACACAATGTATATACAGTCTTTTATATACACATATCTCTTTTATGTGTGTGTGTGTGTATACACACTATCTGACTCTTATTGCCTCTTACCCTCTTCATCTTTATTTCAGGCATCTGTTAACTAAGATATTTTCATCGCAAGATTTTTCATGACACTGTAATCTGAACCTATATCCTCTATGCTTTCTTTACACGTTGATTCTAAAATTGAAAAGTAATAGTGTATTCATAATGTGGTACGTATATATTTTTATCTGAAGAACCAAATAGTATGATTTGACACACAGGGAAAGAAATAACTCTGTATCACTAAATAAATATCAAACTCAGATGGATTCTTTTTCTTTTGTTTTTATTTCATATCAAATGCTCAAAATCATTTCTCAATTTCATTTTCTTTCTATTTGAATGATAAGTTTTTTAATGAGCTTTTCTCCCAGCTGAAGTTTTCAGTTGCCTCTGTTTGTTGACATAAGAAACATGCTTATGTCACTAAGAAATTTAAATTTTTAAATCATGTCATTTGTCCTGAAGTTCTTGTAGAAATTCTGCTACTTGGAGTTCTGACTTCCGGTCCTAATTTGGTCTAACTCATTTATGGCCTTGCTGTATAAATCCCAGGATATATTTGCACTGTACTGTTGGATTAAGTCTTCTATGGCTTGAAACATATTTCTTTTTTTAAGGTGGATGTCGCCTTGGGAACATTCTACACTTTTCTGGAGAACATCATCAATAGTTCTTTTGTTTGTTTGTTTTTTGTGTTTTTTTGTTTTGTTTTTTCAGAAAGACACATAGAAAGTTAGGTTTCTCAGGCCTTTTAATATTAGGGAATATATTTATTCTAGCCTCTAGTTTATCGTTGCCTCAAAGTGAGCAGAATCAATCTCCCATGCGAAATTGGTTTAAATGTTGAGATTGATGATGTCATACATTCATCAACATGGTGTGAAACATTTATTACTCACATAATGAAGCTTTCTGGGGAGATAGGAGGACAGGTACCCAAGCCAGTTAGAAATGACTTGAGTGAATCTGGGAAACAAACTGAGGGTTTTAGAGGGGAGGCGGGAATCAAAGTTACAGAATAAGGTCAGAGTGAAGGTAAGAACCTCTTGCCAGTGCTGAGGGAGGTAGTGCATGGTCCTTTTTATGGGTTTGCCTGGATGTGGGGCAAGCGGGGAAGAGAGAAGGGTGGAGATTGGAAACTGTCAGGGGTAAAATACCAAGAGTGAAGGCAGATTCTTATCATATCCTCGTACTCAAATAATAATAGTTCATCTGAATGTACAACTTTACACTGAAAATCATTTACCTGTAAAACCTTAAATATGTTGGTAAATATTCTAAGAGCATCTGATGATGATGACAGTCTGATGACAATTTCTTTATAGATGAAATGCTTTTTTTCCCTAGAAGCTTAGTAGATCCATTCAGTATTAGAATTTTGAAACTTCACTATAAAGTGCTAAGGCATAGGTATTTTTTCCATTCATGTTGTTGGACACTTGGAGTGGTTCCTTTCATTTTGGCATTGATGCTATATTTCAGCTCAGGGGGAAAATTAATTTCTCTCAATTTTTTTCAAATTTTATCTTCTCATTTGTTTTCTCTTTTCTCTCTGGAGATCTTAGACCAGATTTCATGTCCACTGGATTTGTCTGCCATTTCTCTGAACTGTTACATTTATATCTCTTTTTGTTTTATAATCAGAGAAATTAATTTTATCTCCATCCTTTAGCCCTCCTATTTTTAAAAATTTGCTAGTCTTATGTTGCAATCACAAGAATTCTTTCAAGTTATCTGGTTTTTCCCCTTTCACAGCAACCTGTTCTTGTTTTATGGATGAATTGCTTATGAATCACTTTGAGGACATTGTATCAGTTATAAGTGTGTTTGGTGATAAGTAGTAGAAAAATCCAACTATAGTAGCTTAATAAACAAGGGTGTTTATTTGTCCCTTGAGGCAAGAATCTGGGGATAGGCAGACTGAAGTTGATCTAGTAAAGAGGATCTCTCCATTTTTGGGCTCTGCCATGTTTAACATGCTTATCTCTAAATGGTCATAAGAGAACTACTTCCCTTTTAGGCGTCTTTTGAGGTTCCAGACAAGAAGAGATAAAGACAAAAGACAGAACTGAATCTATAACTTTTCTTTATTTGAAGATAACTATTTTTAAAAATGCCCTTTAAGGCTAAATGGTGGGAGAAAAACAGACAAAAACTCCCTGGAAAGTCCTACTCAATGATTTCTATTTAGATCACTGTCCAGAATTGGGCCACGTGGCTACCATAGACCAATCATTGGTTTTTCAAAGAAGGAATTGCAAATGGGATGGAGTCAACTAACCAACAGTGTTCACTAAAGATACTAATTGGAATTTTAATAAATGTTCTATTTGAATTGTCTCTCTTTTATACTACTGCTATTTCTCAAACAACCAGTCATACTTGGTGCTACTCATAGCTAAAGAACTAGATTAAGTGTTGCCTCTTTTTATTTCAAATTATTTTTCTCATTTATGTATTTGCCATTTATGCTAAAGTTAAAATTTTTCAAATTTTGTGATGTTTATTCTAACATTTGTCAGTTTGAAAGCTTTACTGTATTACTTTACTCTCTTAGATGGTGTGGCTATAATAATTAAAATTCTCTAAGTCCTATGTGAGGAAAACTTCTGATTCTACCTGATTGGCAAAGCTAGCTCTCTCTTTAATTAAATGGAAATTGGTCAGCTCTCTGCCATGTACCCTTTCCATTCTTCACTGAGGATATGTAATCTTGGTTCCTATTTGACTCTGGATCTTTGCCAAAAAATTTGAAATGAACCAGAACAGCTCATTTTCCAAAGTTTGCAAAAAGTTTAACTTAACATTTGTTTTCATTATTTTTCTTTTTTTCATGGACTTCTGGGAAGAATCTGCTTTGGGTTTTGAGTTTTGAGGGGAAGGGAGGAAAGAGAAATAAAAATATTATGGAATTGGGCCAAAAGAATAAAAAAAGGTAAAGGTGTTCTTATTGAAAGTTTTGCCTCCTTGAATTAGTATAGTTTTACAAGTATGGGTATTGATTTTGTTTTCATTATCCTTAAGCTTTACTAGTTCATAAAATCTGCAGAAGTAAATTTTTAAAAATGTATTAAGATACTGAATTAACTTTACACTAACATAACAAGACAGGGACTGGGATATAATTGAAGGTGGAGTGTGGGAGGAGAGACGAGGGTAGGTATAAGAGAAGCAAGCTCCAACACTTTTGAGCCTTTGCTAGAAGGTGGGAAGAGGAAAAAAGACATATTAAGATGATCTTGATCGTATATTTGGCTTTTAGGTCAGCAAACATGTATGCCTAAGGTTAGATTTGAACGAACATTTGGACTTTGAAGTGTTTACCTAAGTGGTGAAATTCATATGAAGAATTCACCCGGATATGGTTCCTGTGTAGTCTGGATTGATTAGGAGGGTTTTGATTTCATATATGTTCTTTCCAACAAAATATTTTAAGTATAACTAATTACATTTCATGTATATTCACAAAAGATGTTACATATCAATATTTATTTTAAAATATTTTGTCAAGTTATGTACACATAGACCAAGTGACTACCGGGAGAACAAAAAAAAAAAAAATGTGAAATTACATTCCAAAGATTATTCAAGTTCACTTGACAGCAGAGGTGGAATTCAGGAAGGGGAAGAATTAATGTTTGAGTAACTACTTTGTGTTAGCAACATAGGAGGCCATTTATATACATCATCGTTTTTAATCTTATAACTTTCAAAGTATTATTTGTATTTTAAGTATAAGAAATCTGAGAACATAAGTAATTTGTTCAAAGTCAGAGAGTTAGGTCAAGAGGTATGTGAATTTGCTAGAGCCGCCATACAAAATACCACAGGCTGAGGGGCTTAAACAACAGAAATTTATTTTCTTGTGTTCTGGAGGCTGGTAGTCCAAGATCAAGGTGTTGGCAAGATTAGTTTGTCTGAGACCTCTCTTCCTGGCTTGCAAATGCTGTCTTTTTCTGGGGCCTTCTCACCATATTCTCACATGATCTTTCCTCTGTGGTTTCATACCACTGTGTCTTTGTGTGTGTCTACATTTCCTCTTATATGGACACCCCAGTCAGATTGGATTAGGGCCCACCCTAATGGCCTCACTTTAACTTGATCAACTCTTCAAAGGTTTTACCTCCAAATATTTGGGATACTGGGGATCAGGACTTCAATGTATGAATTTTGGAGGGATGCAATTTGGCTCATAACAAGGCGACAATTGTATTAGAATAGTGAAATAGACATCAGCCATGAAGACTTTCCTCCTTTTCTGGTCTTGGAGTGTCCTGGAATATAGAGGGAGCACATAGCTGGAGGGCATTGATTGTCAACCATTTATCCAGCATAAGAGTAGCCCAAATACAGAAATCGGTCCAGCTGGTATGGGGAGAGAGGATACCAGTCTCAAAAGCCATAAGGCTTGAACATTTAGTCCACGAGGAATCTAGAAAATACTTAGTCTAAGCTCCTCACTCTACAAAGAAACAAAAGTCCAATTATGAAATGACTTGCAGATGTCATAAAATTGGTATTACAGAGCTAACATTTTTATAAGCTGTTGTGTGCTATTCACTGAGAATATATTCAGTGAATAAATTTAAACATATACATTTATGTGTATTGGATATATGAATATATAATATATAAAAATAAGATGTATTCTAATCTTTAAAATGATATTTGAAGGTAGTCTTTACTACTTCCAATTTACTGATGGGAAAAAAAGTCCTGCAGCTGAGATTTAACTTTTTTTGTTTTTAAAGATTTATTTATTTTAGAGAGAGCAGAAGGGGAGGGGCAGAGGGAGAGGGAATCCCAAGCAGACGCCCCACTGAGCACAGATTCTGAGGCGGGGCTTGATCTTATGACCCTAAGATCATGACCTGAGCCGACATCAAGAGTAGAGTGGCTAATCAACTGAGCCTCCAAAAGCCCTGAACTTTGTTCTATGGATAGTTTTTCCCTTTTCTTTCAGTCTTGGGATTTTTTTTTTTAAGACTTATTTATTTATTTATTTATTTATTTATTTATTTATTTATTTGAGAGAGAGCATGCATGAGGGGTGAGAGGGACTGAGGGAGAGACAGAGTACCAAGCTGACTTTGCTGAGCATGGAGCCTGAGGTGGGGCTCAATCTCACCACCCTGAGATCATGACCTGAGCTGAAATCAAGACGTGGAGGCTTAACCAAGGAGGACCACCCTGATGCCCTAGCCTTAGGATTTTTTAAATCAGTAAAATGGAGACAATAATGACTACCTTCATGTGTCATTTTAAATATTAGAAGACATTTTTAAAATATAATAATATAATCTATATAATTATATAGACACGTCTATAGGTAGAGATATATAGATGTACAGTCTCACAGGGGAGACTTCACAAAACCTCTGGAGGGGAGAATCTATCCAAAACAGTTCAGACTCTCACATGCCATAACATGGTAACTGACATAAAGGAACATCTCTCCTTGTTACTTATTTTCACATGATTGTATAGCTATGGCAATTGCAGTTAGACGTGACTGAAGACCTAGATAACCAGATTTCATTTTGTTTCATTTGTTTTGTGGGCAGAGGGCTGCTGCTTTAAAATTCTGCACCCCCAATCACAGGTGGTTTAAAGAGATTGTGGTTGATGGAGCCAATGAAATTTGTCATATCAAAATCTATTTTTCTCCGGGAACTGGATCAACAATCCGTGGGTACCAACTGTGTCTTTCTGTGAGTCAGGAAAAGGAACTTGTTTGTGGAGCTGGGCAGTCCTCTCTGCTCAAGTCCCAGCTCCTTCTCTTGAAATTGGGCCTGTAGGTGGCAGCGACTGTTAGCTGTTGAGCTTGGGTGACATGTGCCAAAAGTTCTCTTGAAATCCTTTGAATAGTTTAAATATTCTTGGATACTTGAAAATGAAATTTTCTCTAGATAAGAAAGTGAAAGGTCAAACTTGAGTTGTGACTGTTGAATGATTCACACAATACAGTCAACATTAAATAGATTAAAAAGTTGCAGTGGCTAGAACATTCTGTATTTTAGAAGTTTAAGATGGGATCATGGTTGGGTTCAGTCTTTACATTTGCAGCTGCTGTGGGCAGATTGCTTATCCTTAGCTCTCCATGGTTTTGTGGAAAATGAATTTTTGAACCTTGATTATTCTCCAATCAGTTCCTCTGTGCTTACCATTCAATAAAAGTTGAGATTTCAATTCATGTACTGTTTTACACAATAAATGTGCCACAGAAACATTGAATGCAATTCAAGTTTTTGCAAATCAAACAACACTTACGTGCATAAAGCAACTTATACCCTAAGGGTAACTTGCAGGGAAAATCCTTTTGCAGTTTGAATTATTTTATAGGAACTTTTTTTGAGGGTTTGGAATTCAGTTAATTTGTTTTCCTAGATAAGGGACAC
Organism: Ursus maritimus; assembly: GCF_017311325.1. Lineage (NCBI taxonomy): Eukaryota > Metazoa > Chordata > Mammalia > Carnivora > Ursidae > Ursus > Ursus maritimus. The sequence goes on from NW_024423344.1 coordinate 52,332,490, forward strand.
CTGTATTCAATCATACCTTCCAAGAATCTATTAGGTTCTGGGAGGGTAGAGGCAATATGGACTTTAGCTGGATTTCTGTAGGTGACTGCTACACCATATTTTGGCATAATCTGAGCACATTAATCACCCTTATGGTTTATATAACTTGTGGCTTAGTCTATTAGGGAGACAATGGGTTGCGTCAGCCACATTTCAATCAGCTGGGCCCAACCTTTGTGCTTTCTCATTCTCAAGAGAACTGAAAACGATGCTGTTCCATCCATAGGCCTCCCTCAACCCCCTGAGATATCACACAGAGCAGAGGACTGGCTGCTTCTAACACAGACCTTTGACTACTTGGCAAAACCAAGTTTCTTGGACGTCATAATTTCCAAAGGGAATTTTTTTTAATGAGAATTATTTAGTTGGGCTATTTCTACTGTGTAAAGAAAATGTCCAGTTTTCCTTTGCTATCCTGACCAATCTGAAGGAAAAAAGAAGTGGCTTTACTTCAGGAACACAAGTTTTAATGCATGCCAACAGTGAGACTCACTGAACCAGAGCAGAAGGTCAAACATAGTTTGGAATATCTATAGTATAGATGTCAAATAATTTTAGAAGAAGGAGGTATAGCTTTGTTACGTTACAACTCTGGTAATACTGATAAATTTTGATTTTAAAATTAGATGGCTGAAACTGAAATTGAGTGGGAACAACTGAATATTGTACTGGAGATTTCCTGGGATAAAAACCAAAGGGTTAACTTCCTCCTTTGGGATTAGCCTGCCGTGAATCTATTAGGGTTTTTTGTTTGTTTCCGTGTTTTGAGGGGTTGTTGTTTTTTGAGTGTGCTGTGTGGAGGGGAAGAGGATATAGAATAGATACATAGACATCGACCTACAAAAGCAATGTTTTATATCATCAAATCACCTATAATCTGTCTAGAATCCTGAGCAAAAGTTACTAGGTGCCTCAAGAAAATGTGTTGGAAAACAAAAGTATCACATACCTTTTAGGGCACTGCTGAGGGAAGAGTCTAATACAAGGCAAAGGTGGAGAAATGAAAGAAAGTGCTTCAAACAGATGGGCATTTTCTACAGAGAACTTCCTTGTTGTCCTTGCACTTGAAAATACAGTATACTGTGTTTAATCCTTTAATCCTTATCTTTAAAGATAAGGATTTGTCCCAATGATTACTTTATTATTGTTCCAAAGCTTATGTAAAATGTAACAAGGCGTGCATATATATATATATATACACATATATATATACACACACACACATATATATAGATATGTAGATATATATTTTTTAAAGATACTGCCTTTCTTTTTGTTTCTCATAGTCCATAGTCTCTCATGCTTCATTCCCCCTTCTGATTACCCCCCCCTTTCTTTATCCCTTTCTTCCCCTACCTATCTTCCTAGTTCTTATGTTCCATAGATGAGAAACAAACTGAGGGCTTCAGAGGGGAGAGGGGTGGGGGAATGGGATAGACTGGTGATGGGTAGTAAGGAGGGCACGTATTGCATGGTGCACTGGGTGTTATACGCAACTAATGAATCTTCGAGCCTTACATCAGAAACCGGGGATGTACTGTATGGTGACTAACATAATATAATAAAAAAAATTTTTTTTTAAAGTGCATTTGAGCAACTTAAAAAAAAAAAAAGATACTGCCTTTCTACCTTTTTGACTTTAAGTTCTAAAATCACTAGGTAATACCTATTTCCCTAATAAACTTGGTCTGTTTCTATGCACAAAACAGTATTTAGCAGAATCAGTACTTAATAAACAGTTAAATTCCAGATCCATTCTTTCCTTTGTACCACATAGGCTTCTCTTGTATCCTTAGACTTGGTCCTCATTGTAAATTCCCAGTACTCGGTGCATATTCTTTTTTGTTTTTTTGAAGATTTTATTTATTTATTTAACAGAGATAGAGACAGCCAGCGGGAGAGGGAACACAAGCGGGGAGAGTAGGAGAGGAAGAAGCAGGCTCATAGCGGAGGAGCCTGATGTGGGGCTCGATCCCATAACGTTGGGATCACGCCCTGAGCCGAAGGCAGACGCTTAACCGCTGTGCCACCCAGGCGCCCCTCAGTGCATATTCTTGCTGCTGTTCTCCTTTGCCTTGAATTGGGTAAACTGCAACCACTTGGTCCTGAAGGAAGTATCTTATGGGATTCTAGAAAATAATTTCCCTTCGGAACCTCTGTGATTTTGAGGAAAAAATAGAGTGCCTCCAGGAAGGCCAGTCCCCTTTGCTCAAAATAACTCCGTTCTCTGTAATATTTTCTGGAGTCAGCATTTTAAAATTCCTTCTCCCCCACCCCCCACAAACACACCCCATCAAATTAAGCTGTGCTTAATAGTATTATGTCACATAAAAGGGATTTTTTTCCTCCATAGATTAGATTACTCATAAAGCTTCAGCATTATATACTAAATGTCAATTTTTAGAGAAAAATGGCCAGAATGATTGACTAAGGCCCATCTTTGCGGTCTCTGCATGGCTGTAGTGATTGGGTAGCAAAATGGTAGTAATTTCTAGGACACAAGCTCTATGATGGCAGGATTCTTGCCTATTTCATTCTTTGCAGTTTTGCCAATGCCTTAACAGAACATGGCAGCTAATAGTTGCTCAATAAATTTTGAATGACTGAATGAATCGTTAAGAAAATGACTGGAGCAAACTGAATGGTTTGCTAGTATACAATATCTAGCTTTTTCCAGCATTGAATTTATTCAGTTTCATCCAAACACTCTGTTATTGTGACTTCTGATTAAGTTCCTTAATTTTCCAGGGGTGACTTCTGTGCCTGTTCACTCATCAGTATTTTGGCACCATGACTAGAGGAGCAGCCATTTTCTCTTGAACCTGCAACAAACCTACCTCTAACCCAAGAAAGAATTCTTTCACAGTTGTCTCACTCTTGAGTGCTCTAAGGCATTACAAGTTTTTGCTGTCTACTTGAACAATTGATAGTAGTCCTTTGAAGTAGAGCTTTGAACAAGAGATAAGAAATAGTAATCTAACCATAGCCTATGCTGATAGTCAACAGGGCCATCTTGCTATTCTAGCCATTGAAGATTGTTAATCTCACTCAAAATTATGTTGAAATCATAGAATATGCTTTCTAATTCTCAGCTTCTCTTCCTCCCTTCCCTTTGGTATCCTTTATTTTTGTTAAGTTGCGCTGGCAGGATAGAAATATAAAGGAGAGTGGTATTCTCTATCTACCTGCCTTCTCACGGGCAGAAATGAAGTAAGAGTGTAAATGTATGTGCTTTTCTTTCCGATTAAACAGCTTCAAGCAAGAATCTCACGACAGACGCGTTCTTTTTAAGAAGTGTCAGTAGCAAATATTGGGAACTTTTTTCTTGAGTGGGAGGGACCTTTGACAAAAGGCACTGCTGTTCCTTCTAAGACTGATAATATGCCACCTACCAATTCAACCCAGATCGGGGAGCTGACAGATCCAGTGCCATATAGTGTAGCTATTCCTACATTCTTATGCTGCAAAGAGTCTTGAGACAAATTCTCAGAAATGGGCTAAATAGCCAGAGGAAAGTTTGTTACTCTTAACAAACTCCCCTCATTTGGTCTCTACCTGGTCCAGGAGAAAACTAGTCAAAAGGGCTCATTTAGAAATATTTTCATTCTGTCGAGACTGGTTCAAACATTTTCCCCTAACTTCTTTCTGGACCAATCTGGTTTTTCTGCCAAGAAACTTACTCTCACTGTGACTCTGTTTCCTGGGATTTGGACATGAGCTATTGATGGCTTTCTGGGGTTTTCTCTCCCTTCGTGTCTCCATGTTGAGGTTACTCCCCTTAATAAATCTAAGTTATCTCCCTCTACGAAACATCTTGGTCCTCATTGTTGAAAGGCAGAGCCAGGGGGAGAGGCAGCTCATGTCACATTACCGAGGCAGGGGCTTGGGACACCCCCAGTGGCTCCCTCCAGCTCCCCCCCCCCCAGGGGGAACGGCAGCAGGTTCCTGAAGTCAGACAATGCATTGTCATGAGGATTACACTGATTAGCTCTAAGTCAGTTAGGTAACAGGAGCTCTTTCAGTGGTGTCCTAGGATTCTGTCAGGTTGACTATTCAAATGCTGGTTTTTGGGACCCCCTCCAGCATTCCTTAATGTAATCCAGGCATGTTATTGCAGGTTTTATGTGAGAAGGGGCTACTTACTTGTCACTTAGAATATTTTCAGTTTTGAGTCAAAACCTTCTTAGTCAAGGGGCGGGGGGAGAGAAGAAAGCAAAAGAAATGAGAGAATATGGTGTAAATTGGAGCTGGTTGGTGTAGGCAGAAAAGCCCAGAATGAAATGCAGTAGTGGGTCAAGTGCCAAACATACATCAAGTGCACGTGTGCTCTGGGGGATGCGGTTTCTGTTTTGTTTTACCTAGTAAATGATTTTGTGCTGTTTAGTGTTTTGCTTTTTCAAGGAACTGCTAAGATCCATGAAGTCAAAAGCAAAGGAATATAGGCAAGAGTGCAAGTCTGAGCTGTTCACGGGCCTTGGGTATGTGCTTCTGTGTTCCGTCCCTCACGTCAGGGGGTGCTATGGGTCACTGGTGGGCACCCCGTTTGCCATCTTCTGGGGTTAGACTGGACGCTCTTAAGAAGAGAGACAAATTCCTGGGTGCCAGGGCAGAGCGAGCGGCTCCAAATGAGTCAACTGTTACTGCTGCCAGAAGGACAGGACTCAGCAGCCTCTCAGAGGTGTTCAGAACTTGGGGTACAGGCAGAGGAGATGAGGTATTAAAAAACCAGCCATTGGACAGTATCTTTTAAGTAAATAGGAATTGTTGAGTTTGGGCTGAATTTTGCCAGGCTTCCCTTTTGTGTATACATTTTTCTATACACTTTTTTTTTAAGCGTCTACCTAGCTTGGTGCCTGACACGTTGTTATAAAGATCTGATAAATGGGATTTTTATTTCTCTTTTCCTATAGCTTAAAGGCCTTCTCATAAGAATTGAAGCCTAAAATAAATCCATTTGTGAATATCCTAAAAACTGAAGTACTTTGAAGAATGCATCTCCCGCACTCTATTTTCCTGGATAGTCAGTCTTCTTTGCAGCTAAAAATGTCATTAGGACAAAACATAGATACTGCCTTTGCTTTGGAGTGCTTCGTTAGCCCTGGTGAATTATTAGCTAAATAAGATTGTTGAGAAAATGGAGACAGTGAGAGGCAGGAATATCTCTAACTCTCAGTTGGTCCACGTTACACAATCCTGCTTCTAAAATTGGCATTCATTCTGAATTCTCTCAGATGACCCTAAAATAGATAATCCGTCTCTGATGCTATTTACTGTGGCTATTTTCATTCTCTGAGTGCAACTCTCTAGCACTGAAAAATAAGAATACTTCCCTCCACACTATCTTCAGGACTTCCTGCCAGTTAGAGACTTTCTGCAGCCTCCCCCGCTCCTCCCTTCTGGCTTCTCCCAGCTGTTGGAGCTGTCGCATGACGCTGCCAGCTTCCCCACACTCCCTGCGGAAGTGGCCTCCTCTCCAGGTCGGGACAGGGCAGGCGTTGCAGGTGCGCAGCTCTGTTCCATCTGAGACAGAGACAATATGGGCCCACGTCCACACCTCTCTCTTTCTTTTCCTCCCAAGTAGTTGTTAAGTTGTTAATTCTGTTTTTGAAAGACAGGTTTTGAAAGAAAAGGGAAAAAAAGAAAGGCTCTAGCTAAAAAGACTCCAGAGAAGGGAGCAGGAGTGGTTGCTGTGAGCTTTGAAATACACGCGCGTGCACACACACACACACACACACACACACACACATACACACACAAATAACACGGACAAAAGGATAAATTGAAAAAGAATGCAGCAACCCCTGCTTGGTTTAGCAGTCCGGGCAGCCCCACAGATGAGGAAGTGCTGCTTTGTTCCAAGCGAAAGCCTTGTCTTCTTGTTCATTGTCTTTCAGGGTAAAATTGGGGGTAGGGGAAATTCACCTGTCTGCTGCAAAGTTAAACTGCTGGCTTTCATGTGACTGCATGGGAACTTGGGTTTATTAATGAATACAACATACCCTCTTTGATTTGAAAGCTTTCACCCTGCTGAAAAGATTCAAAAGGCATCGCTTCCTGCACCAGCGCAATGCCTTTATCCGTCTCAGTGGTTCACCCCTCCCCGGCTGCTGTATCTCATTGACAAGCATTTGACCACTGCAGCCGGCCTGGGAGTGTGTTGACACTTGAAAGGCCCAGGCAGGCGTGGGCAGGCCATCGGCTATGGCAACAGGAAACTGCCCTGGAGACAACACTGAGAAAACAGCAGCTGCAAAAGCCAAAGTCAGAACAGACATAAAGGGTTGCCTATATCCACGTCAGGCTGGGCTATCGGTGCGCGCCAGCGGGTCTGAAGTCACGCGTCCATTTACTGTATTTATGGGACAGACGGGTCGCTGTCCACATGTATCAGAATCTGGACTTGCTGACAACCCAGAAGGTTTTTTTTTTTTGGCTTACCGTGTTTTCAAACCTTAGGTTTCAAAACTCTCAGTCTCCTTCTAATGCATGTTCTCACCGATGTACACAGGAGTGTTCACTAGAGGCTTACACTTGATACCCACGTTCACTCTGGTGGAAATCCTATGTATAATCGCAAGTAAATATACCTGAAGCCTTAGCCATTTTTCATGCTACCACACTGTTTTTCAAAAACACATCAACTTGTAAAACTGTCATATAAGGATGTAAGATTTCTCTGAGAGTCTTTGGCTCAGGAATCAAACTGTGATAATTTTGTGTAGAATATCTAAGAACAAAACAGTTGTGTAGAGATAGTTCATAAAGTTAAGTGGGATAATCCACATGTATAATTGATTCTAGTAATTTTAAATACTTAACACAATTTATTTACTAGTCATTGAAATGTAGGCCATGAAGTACCATACCCCTGAATCTGTTCCTAAGTGTTGTGTCCCTAGTCATCAGAAGAGCTCCAAGTACAGATACGAATCAGACTGTCTCATGCACTGTTTGGAGCAAGTGTTTCTCCCAATCTTGTGTATCCATGTTCAAGCCTAGAAAAGCATTTTGAGAGGACAGGTAAGCAATAGTTCAAATCTCAAAAGAAAGCTTGTTATCCATAAGGAAGGTAACCCTTTTCAAAACAGGAAAAAGAGGTCACTCCGTAGTAGGTGAAGAAAGAGAGCTCAGTGAAAAAAGACACTAATGCAACATGTTGTAAGTGCGGTTAGTTGTTCCGAGAGCGGTGCGTTATTTTCCTGTCATCATCAGTACAATAGATTATTAGTGACTATTACATGCGTGTGTCCTAGTACTTAATTTTTTTAAGAATTTAGATTTACTCGGGGCGCCTGGGTGGCTCAGTCGTTAAGCGTCTGCCTTCGGCTCAGGGTATGATCCCAGAGTCCTGGGATCGAGCCCCACATCGGGCTCCTCTGCTGGGAGCCTGCTTCTTCTTCTCCCACTCCCCCTGCTCATGTTCCCTCCCATGCTGGCTGTCTCTCTCTCTCTCTGGGTCAAATAAATAAATAAATAAATAAATAAAATCTTAAAAAAAAAAATTTAGATTTACTTATCCTGTTATGTACATGTCACTCATAAAAACTACCCTAACTTATTCACATTGTTACTCTGAAATGATTAATCAGATAAAAAAGCACATGAACTTAGTTAACATTGCTGGTTTACTTTTTTGTTGTTAGAAAATGTTTGAGTACAGTGAATTTTCCAATTCTACCTTCATCTACCTGTTCTTTTTCTTCCACCTTTTATATTCCAGAGAAGAAAAAAATATGCCAACCACCCCTGGAAATTTGCATTCTTGACAATATGGTAAATTTAGAAATATCTTCCTGATGGTTATTAAAAAATTTCCATTTGACTTCAGTTTTTCCATGGCAGTCCTATTGGGTTACATTCATGTTTAATAGGCAGGGAGATATCCAGACTCTGGAAAGAGACATCTTGGGAGCAACTTCCCGGTCTGCCACCTAGCAGCAAGGCAAACCTTAAGTAGCTTTTCTGGGCCACACTCAGACCCCTAGTTTGTTAAATAGGAATAAGATTAATAGTACTTACTCATAGGGTATTGTAAGCGCCAAATAAGTGTGGATCCACACTTCCAGTGCCTATCACCGGCTAAGCCCTCAGTACATGTTAACTATTTTTATTAACATCAACCTTTTCCCCACTATATCACATTCTTCCTCTCTACACTATTGTGTATTTCCATAGAAATCATTGTAGCTTATGTTGTCATATGTGCGTTGACTTGCTTATTTTATAATAAAACCCCTCCCCTGTCTTCTCCCACTCTCAGACATAGACTCATGAATACAAGCTCTATGAAATAATGGACCTTATCTCTCTTGCTTACAATTGATTCCCTTGAGCCTAGTATACTATTGGCATATACTAATGGCTCAATAGATTTGTTGAATCTTAAATACTGAATGAATGAATTTGCATAGCTCTAGGCTCAGAGGTAAAAAACAAAAAACAAGGATGAGTTTTATAAATTAATCCCATAATGGAATAATGCCTGATGTATACAGTTCTAGGGACAGGATGAATACTAGTTCAATGAATGTCTATATTCCTCTATGTTATAAAATCGATGCCAGTGCCCTGGAAAACACCTCGATAATGTTGCCATATTCAGTTATACTGGCCTGATTTCAAAGTTCTTGTCCTGTTTAACTTGCCTTCAAATCTTATCCAAAGAATAAGTTGTTTATATACAGGGCCCGTGGTTAAATCCTACATAATATACAACATTCTTATTACACACTGACATGATTTCACGTGTTGTTTGGAGTTTGTGTGAGTTGAACTTTTATTTTTTGGTAAAACGTTATTTTTTCTAGTAGAGAATTAGGGGATTTGAAGATAGGGGAAATGATGGCACCAAAAGGGAGGAAAAGCCTAACACTTGAAGGACCATGGGGATAAAGTAGGGGCTCTAGCAACCACATCCAGGCTAATGTCAAAGCCTTCACCACATGGAGACCCGAAGGTGACAACTCGGCTCTGCGAATGATGGGCTGCAGTCTGCCCAGGACAGGGACACACTGTGGGTTATGGGGTGGGGGTGGGGGGGATAGCAGATTTTTCAGAGTTGAAAAATGCCCAAACCACCCAAAAAGCACTAGATTGGAGCTCATCGCAGTGCTTTTTGGGTGGTTTGGACATTTTTCAACTCTGAAAAATCAGACTCCAACAAAAAAATATTGATACTCACCACTGACAATTTGTGGTTGCTTGTTATGGAGCATTGTTGCAGTAATAGCTAACTGATCTATAAAATCGCTCAGCTAGTGAGTAGCAGGAGGTAAGATTTGAACCCACATTCTGTTTCCCGTGTCTGTATTCTCAACCACTGTGTAAGTTCCACCCTTAGGAGCATTCACAGTCTAGTAGAAAAAACAAAATCTAAGCAAATCAAGTGCATTGTGATAACTGAATACAAGCACTATTTGGTTATATTGAGAGAAGAAAGTACTTAATTCTGTCTAGCGTGGCGAAAGCAAAGCAAATAGATGACCAAATACAGTATCACAGGTGAATTATCATCAGAGGTAAATTTAGGTGGAGCTATCCAGGTAGACAGGGAAGAAAAGGACTCGGGGAGGAGACAATAACAAAAAACCCAATAGCTTGTTTGGAAACAGTTATGAGGCTCAGCGTCGCTGAAGGATAAAGTGTGAAATTGGGAAATGCCGGACTTGAGTTTGGAGAGGTAGACAGTATGTCCAGGTTATTGTAGGTAATATGTGGAGTTTGAGTTGAATCCTATGCAAAAGAGTATCATTAAAATTTTGCAGGAGATGCTCAGATGAAACTCATGTTGGGAAAGATCAGTCTGGCAGCAGTCTGGTAAGTGCATTTGGAGGTGGCTATGGTTGAAAGGAGATGGAGACTCCAGAGGCAATTTAATATAGAGTTCTGCTGAAAATATAGAAGGATGGTGATAGTGGAAGATGGAGACGAGGGAATGACACTACTCATCGGGGAGAGAAAGAGAGAAAGGTTTTCTGAAGAAGTGAATTTGAATAGATCCTTGAAGAATAGACAGATGAGGGCACCGGGTGGCTCAGTCAGTTAAGCATCTGCCTTCAGCTCAGGTCTTGATCCCAGGGTCCTGGGATCGAGTCCCCCATCAGGCTCCCTGCTCAGAGGGGGAGTAGGTGTCTCCTTCTGCCCCTCCCCCCACTCCTGCTTATGCTTGTGCTTACTCGCACACACGCACTCTCTCTCACAAAAATAAATGATTAAAATCTTAAGAAAAAAGAAAAAAGAATAGACAGACTAGAACAGTAGAAACGGAGGTGAGGCTATTCCAGGCTCAAGAAATAGCACAGATGAGGTCATAGAAGTAAAGAATCACAGATTATTCTCAGAAATGGAATATAACCTGTCTTGGAGATAATTCAATTCACCTGAAGCCTAGAATACAAAGTTGATTACTATTGAGACATAAGGAAGGATATGTGGAATCATAAAGTCCCAGGATGTTAGAGCTGAAGCAGATCAACAAATTGAGTGGAAGCTATAATATTTAATATTTAAAATATAATATTTAAGCTATAATTATAATGTAATATTTAAGGTCTTAAAAGCCAGGCTAAAGGGGTTTAAATTAATTTAATGGTCCTTTGGAATAACTGCTAATTTTTGAGAAGCTGTAAGTATTTTGTAATATTGAGAGAGGAGAGCAGAGCCAAAGGTACTTCTAGCAGAGGGGAAAGTAAATGGGTTTGGAACATCTTGATCCAGATGAACTTATGGGAAGTGACATAGGATTCTACTGGCAAGTTGACTTTATAATATTGAGTTTTATTAGTTTTCTTTAACAGAAATAATAATACCAGAGAAAAACCAGTCTGCTAAAGAGGGATGACTTTATTATTTGTTGAGTCTAAGTTTTAGAAGCACACTCATATAGACATATGTAGCACAGAAATGGAAGGGAACCGTCCAGAGCTTGGAAGGGAGAGCAGGGCTAGGAGAGTAATTTGGTAGACAGTCATACTGACATGGTATTTTGATGATGCAGTAATAGGTATTACCGGTATTCTAGAAGCAGGGAGGGAAAAAGGCAAGATACAAAGAGGGCAACCATATAATTTATCCTCCAGAATGGGGCACTTTTGAGAGTGAAAGGCAGTGGAATTAATAATTATTGATAAGACAACAGACTATACCAAGATGTTCCCAAGCCAACCTAGCTATGTAGACACCTTTGAGGAGAGGGCAGACTGTAGAGACTGTGGGGTTGGTGATCAGCAAGGAGGAAACCCAAGACTGGCTGGAGGAAAGATACTGCAGTAGGGAGGGGTTGCCTACAGAGTCCATTCTGCATGGAGAAGCCTGGTAACCAGGGAGGGTCTATTGAACTGTACGAGGAACTTTGGGCCCTGAAGAAAGCCAGTGTCACTACAGCTATGGAATATTTAAAATCTTCTATCCACAAAATAGCATCTGCTTTTGAGGGGTTAAAGCTGGCTGTCCCTCACGTTAGGAACGAACCCACGTTGTACTGCATCACCACTAGCCGCCCCCTCAGCATGTCCCAGGACAGTTTTATAGCTCCAAGCGGAACGCAGATGAATGGCTGCCTGTTTCCATTTTATGCTTTGGATTTACAGGTGCAGGTTGCATAGCTTCTCATCGTTACTTAACTTGGAAAACATTTTAAAAGCTTCCAGCATGTCAAGCTCTGTGATTTCGGATAAAATTGGATTTTGAGTCTGTTGTGGGCCTTTAATATTTCCTGTGCTGAGAAAATTATAATGATAAAGCCAAACAAAACACCTGCTCTGCATGAAATGTCTTCTGACTTCCATTTGGTGACATTTGCATTGGGAAGGTGAAATTGCTGTAAGTGTAAATTGTCATGAAAATATTAATTCTTAAGTTGATTTAGGGCTGGCATGGTACATATATGCTCAGCGCTTCAGGAGGCGAATGCAGCTCTTTTGTTGGGGTGGTAGCCTTTAAACCAGAGCTGCTGCTTGGGCAGGGGCAACTTGACCCTGGAGGGCTCATTTTTGGCTGAGGTGCTAAATCACCTTGACCCAGGACTGTTCTGAAAGGCTGCAGTGAATTTCCTTTGAAGCTGCTATGTAGCTCTGCCTCTTGCCAGTTGTCCCGGTTGGGGAACAAATCCCACTCACTCCGACAGAATGCTCCAAGCAGACAAACTAGTCATTTTCTACTCTTCTCCAGTTCTTTGTTACCATAAAGTAAGTTCCTCTGATTTTTTTGTCCTAGCTTATATCTGTGGAGGATCTGTTGAACCAAGTTTGCAAAATTGAGTATGCTTGAAGGTAAAGCCTTGCTGCTCTGGCCAATGGAGGGCTTATTCATGTAAAAAGGTCCATAGTAGTTTATGATGTCCATAATATATCATAGATTCGTCGGAGGGTGCGTATAGACTCATTTTTTTTTAAGCAAAACTTTATCCAAAATGACTCTCTGCAAAGTGATATCCTCTAAGGCATCGAATAACCAACAGTTCCAAAGAAGCTCTTAGAAGAGATTGAAGTAGTTAGCATTATCTTGTTGGGTTGTAAAATCATACAGTCACGGGTGTTTTAAAGCTCATGTAATCGCGTGTCAAGGGAGGAAGTGGAGGCCTAGAGACAATGGAACTAACCCACGCCCACACATTCCCGGTGGCCAAGTCAGGCCCAGAACCCGGTGGCTGGCATCCCAGCTCCATGCTTTCCCCACAGCGTGACCAGCATGACAGGTGTCTCCTGATCAGAAAAGCAGAGCACTTCAGAGAGCAGTTGCCTGACACCACGGGTGATATGTGAGCCAGCTGCATGGCATATGCTTTGTGTTCCTCGGAGAAAATTTCAGAAGTTCAACTGCTTGTAGACGTAGGGCACATTTTTGGATGCATAGGTCATTCCGAAGTGGCCAAAATGGTCTTCAGGGTCACAGACCTGGCTTCAACACCTGCAATTTGTGCAGGTGACAAGTGGATCTTTGATGAAAGGTAGACATTTATGGGAGCGGAAGAATGTAAATTGTTCGCCATGCAAATATTTACTTGAATTGTGTTTCCTTAGCAAGGGAAGTATTTGTATTAGCTTCTACCGTGTGAATTCCCTTGTAGTCTGATCAGTCTCGTCCTGGTCCCTTAGAAACACTGCAATACCATCACACAATATTCCACTGATGCTGCTCACTCGTTCCCTATGTGTCCTGCGGCCATGCTTTCAAACCTTGAACTGGGACACGCAGTCTGACCTGCCTGAATATGCTGATGTGGCCTAAGAAGGAGGATGTTTAAAGCCATGCTGTCCAGGAAACTCCGCAATGGACGATCACCTTACCCTAGGTACTGAAGAAAAACTGATGAGAGAAACCCAGAATGGCTTTGAGGGAACTCTGTGAAAAGACTTTAGAAAGGGATGGGCCCCGATTCTGCTTCTATTCCCAAATGAAGATGTTGCCCAAGGTGTTCCAAGGAGGCCTCTATCGTGAGCCTACAGTATTCCTATTACCGAGAGTCATTTTAGCTGTGACAGTGCAGAAATTATAAGTGCAATTTGTGTTCAAATTACTTCGTTAATTGTAGGAATTATGAAAGCCCAAGTTCCAGTTGATTAAGGAATGGCATCAGAGGTGTTGGTAACTCGACTGTGTGAAATAAATTACATGAGCTAAGATTTAGCTCTAAAACAATATTTGGACTAATTCTCCCTCTTGGGTTTCACTGGGTAGAACGAGGCTTACTGTCATGATGCACAGAGAAATAAATCTGTTCTTCTTTCCTTTTCTCTTGGTGCTGTGGCCATGTGAGCTTTGGGAAAGAAATTTTTGATTCACAATCATTGGCTGGAGTGGTGTTTTCAGTGGTACTATGCTACACCTTCTTACAAAACATCAAAATACATTAGCATACTTTGGGACGTGCTCTACAAAGCAGATCTTCAAAGCTTCTTCCCCAGAATAAATTCCTAATGGAAAATTCCCAAATATTCTATGGAACCGAAGCAATGATACTCCATTGCAAAAGATTTGAAGATGACCCTAAGGTTGCTAACTGGGTACAGTACTTTTTCTGAGGATTGCTCAGGCCTGTGGAAGTGGACAAGGGTACTTCCATTTCTCCTGTCCCACTCTGTTCTTGACTGCAGTCCATTCTCCACAATCAAAGGCCCCCATCCCCACCTCTTCTATTTTATAGTCTGTGTATCCAGGATCATTAACAATTTGCCAGAGCAATTTAATATGACTGAATGAACTCCCAGAAGAGGAGAAGTTGTAAGTGAAATCATACTGCTCCAACAAAAATAGTGGTAAGCCTTCCAATGAAATCTCATGAAATGACAGCGTGCTCCCTGAGTTGAAATAGCTTGGTGGTTCCAGCAGATTACTTGAATTCTGTATTACTACCTATTTGTCCTTAGGCACAGTGTTTAACCTCGACACACCCCAGTTCCCTAATCTGTAATCTGGGGAAAAACAAGCTGTCTTTCATAGCACAGTTGTCAGGATTAAATGAGATGGAGTATTTAGTTCAAAGCCCATTTTCATTAGTGTCTGGACTTTGTAAAAGTTCAATTAACTGTAGCTATATTATTTTTAGTAGTAATAGTATTGCTAGTGCTACTGCCACTATAAAATTATCCACTGGATAGTTATTTATGTCAACCATGTAAGTGCCTACCCATTCATTCAACATTTATTAGAACCGTGTCAGGCTGAGGGCTAAAGAGACAAAAAGTGAAAGACACACATATAATATGTACACACATATGATATATATAAAATACGTGCTATACGTACACACACATACTTTGTTAAACATACATAGATATGAAATATAAATGGCCTGTGCCTGGCTCAGAAGGACTGATTATCTAGTACGCCCCTTATTTTTGTCACACAGCAAAATAAGCTTCGGCACAGGGCATTGCTGACACAAAGAGATTGATAGGGCCATGACCAGATGTCACATTTTAAAAATTTGGTCCCATGACCCCATGTTAAGGATTCAAACAAGCTCCAAATTAATCAGGTCATCATCCGCTAATGACAGGTATTTTGACTTTATTGTTAGAACCAAGCCAGGGAGGACAATAAAGAGAGTGAACTCAATTTGGTTTTGGTTTTGTTGCAGCTGGATGACTATCATCTAGGAGCCGTTGAGCAAACAGACGAGAGACACATGGCTTTATTTATAGCAGTCTGTAGGGAAGGAATGCAGCCGATTGCGCCATCCCTTCCGCTGTAGTTTAGCTTCACAATTATCTCTATCAGGTGGAGGATGCATTAGGCAAACATAGGCGCAAGCTGGAATGGAGGCAAATTGGTCTCGAAATGGATGGTGCTGGCTAATTAGGTAACGCAGTTTCACCTGGGGAGTGACGGTTTTACAAGTGGGGAAATTTAGTACGAGCCATGTTTTTAATTTCTTGAAATAAACATTGCAATTGCTCCCAGTTTTATTTAAGAATATGTTTTTATATTGTTCTGCCAATTCAGAGACTTCGAGTTACAATGATCCTAATGATTTATACCATTGATACTTCCGACCATGTGCGGGTACTGTTTCAAGTGCACTGCTCTGATGGTATCGCACTTACCCCCTTCACTCTGAAATAAACATTCCCCAAAGCTCTCAAACAGATAGTGCTCAGAGCTTTCCCCTGGGTCCTCTTTTGAATTAAATCAATTAGGAGAAGGCCATATGTTCACCATATGTATGTCAACTTGCCAGGGATTCTTGAAAGGAGAAAGACATTTGAAAAAATCACAGATCACTTGGAAACACACAAACTGAAAAAGGATTAATCAACCAACCAGTTAAATCTCTATTTCTATCATTCAAACGTTGATTAAAATTAGACAAGATAACATACTTCCTGATGATCATTATATGTTGCACTTCCAATTTTTTTTTCCATTCTCGTATGTAATTAATTTCTCGGGCAGTATAGAGAATCAATCACTCTTTATCAAGTTTTCTTCACCTGTTCACCTGGAAAAAGTAAAATGATTGCCAGCCCAGTTGTAGTAGTTCTTAACAAAACTCTTCAGAGTTCAGTAGTCTACAGACTCTATGCGGCCACATTTGGTGAATATTTTGGCTGTCCTTCATGAACTAGGTAGGGAATCCAGTTGGCTGGAACCTGATTATAGTATCATGACATGTTAGAGTTGGGCTGTGCAGAGTAGGTCTTTTGGTCCGCCTGTTTAATTGCACAGATGCCGTGATTCCATTTGGAATCCTTTGGGGGGCCTCACATGGAGTTTGGCACATAGCAGGAGTTCCATACATATTTTAAAAATTGAAACAATAAGGAGACTGAGGGCTAGAGAAGCGAAGGGGCATGAGCAAGGCTATCCAGTTAGTGAACAGGTCTTCTGACTCCTAAACCTTTTGCTTCTGCACTATGAACATCATCGAGTATTCTCCACAGGCCCGCACGTCCCCCCATGTTGCCTCCCGATAGGCTCTTCCATTGGCATTCATCATGTCTGTCCAGTCCCATCTCCCTTTCTCCTTCACATGACTTAGATGTACTTGTGTGCTAGTCCCTATGTTCTCTGGATTTACCCTCTTGTTTCTTTTTCTTTTTCCTTTGCTCAAGCTGTTCCTTTCACAGCGACAATGTTTTCTATCTATCTCTACTTTTCAAAAATCTTAGCTGCTTCTCAGATTAGGGGCAAATTTAAGAGAAGGTTTCAGGACTGGGACCTAATCTGGTTTTAAAAAAAAAGTTTGATTACAAACAAAAAATATTCTAGATGGTTTCCAGAAGGGTGGCTGAAGTACGTCCTTGAATGTGTGCAGTGAGTTGAATATTTAGTCCCCATTACAGGGAGTTGAGGTGCTAAAAATGAGGATAAAGGGTCTGGTTGGACCTAGCTCTGGAAAACATTTCAACCATGCAGAAATTATTTCTAATGCGTCTATGCTTCCCTCTCCTTTTCCATCCCACAAACGCAGTTAAAGTTGTCCAACGATTTAGTGCTCTCCCTAAGCCAGCGGGCTTTACAAAGGTAAAGCTAGTAATAGTGCCTTCTTGCTTCTTACGTCTGTCCAATAGTAACACAGCCACAACAGCGAATTCTTACATGGTGCTTCCTGTGTGTCAGGAATGGTTTCAGAATACACACACACATGCACACACACACGTTTAGTTCTCATAATCAATTTTTGGGGTCAATACTATTATTATCACCATTTTACAGATGAGGAAACAGCCACGGAGAAGGCAAATGTCGTCCAAATTGTCCGGCTAGTAAATGGCAGAGCCAGGATTTAAATTCATCAATGTGGCTCCAGTCTGCTTTTAACGATGACTTCCCTCCCTCCTCCTTTCCTCTGACACCGGACTACTGGGGTATGGTCAGTGGGGGGTAACTACTTAATTACATTTCTACTTGTCTGTCCTGACGGGTCGCTAATTGGATTTCTAAGGATATAAACTATTTTTGTCTCTTTATGTCCTTTCGGGCATGAATAGAGTTCCTTTTATGATAAACTTAGTTTTCAAGTAATTAAATCAACAAATATTGACATTTCACTGACGATAGTCTTCTCACTTTCCTTTTGCATGTTCAGTTTTGTGACTTATTCAGGTGTTGTCCACTCCTTTGGTCTTGAATGTCCCCCCTTCTTTTTTTCCTGCTTGTCTAAAACTCTTTGCTTACTAAAAGCTTCTGCAGCTTTTACCTTTGGACAACACTTAACCCATGAAATCCAACTGAAGATATCTTACTCTTCTCCAGGCTGACCATTATCTTCCTTTTCTATGTCTCCTTTTGAAAATCCATGATTACTTTTTTGTCTAAAATTTAACTTGCCAATTTTTAGATAGCATCTCCTAAATGCCTGAGGTTTACCATTTACATCTTGAATGAGACATTTTGTCTCTTGAGTTTGGTACACAGACATGGAAGAACCTTGGGGGGAGAGGTACATAAGTTTATTTGCTTGCTGACATGGGACAAAACCATAAGTAGAGAACTGTGTCCCATATATCTATATTTTGGCAAAGATCCCTGAATCAGAGAGAGGTGGGAAAAATAGTCACGATGAAAATTCTGGAAGTGCTTATAGTAAACAAGAATGAGGACAATGACAGAAATCCTATGTAAGGAAAATATGACAGTTCAGATAAAAAACAAGGAACAGCTGTATGAAGAAAGACTTACAGTAAGAAATGTGAAACCATTTTGGGAAGAGTTACATACTTTAGGGAGAGAACCACTTAATATTTGAAGAGGACATAGATTCAAAGAAAAAGTAATAAATGCAATGGGAGTATTTCATTGTATCTTATCTCTTGCTATAATAGGAAGTAAACAGACAAAATGAAATTAACCCTTGGCACTCAATGCTCTGGTGGTTTTCTTGGAAACTTGCAAAAAGGATGGACCATATGGTAAGGACTGCCTCTGTGACAACACAGTCTCAGATGAAATTTCAAGGATTATAAATCCTCTTGTTTCATCTCATAATTTGATCACCAGCTGGCATCGGGAAGTATAACATTGTACGATTAAGTGTCTATGGGTTTTTTATATCTTCCTTAGTAGCATCCGGATTTGACCTCCACATTCTGGAAAACAGAATGTGGCACTACTC
The DNA here is from genome assembly GCF_017311325.1 of Ursus maritimus. NCBI lineage: Eukaryota > Metazoa > Chordata > Mammalia > Carnivora > Ursidae > Ursus > Ursus maritimus. The sequence continues at coordinate 52,351,085 of NW_024423344.1, forward strand.
CAGGATGATCATTAATCTGCCGCAGTAGGGCAGTCTTCCACACGGGAGCCCATCCATAATGGTCTGTTGTAGTGATCTGTCACTCCATATGGGGGAAGACAAAACAAGAGGTTGAGCAATAGAGGGACACACATAACTTGGAATCCTGGCAAAAACGGAAAAGAAGGAAGGAAGCATTACATATCATCTGTCCACATAGCTGAGCAGAGGTCAAGTAGTTAATTACATGCGCATTGTTGGTCTTAGAGTCTGTCACACAGACATGGAGGAGAAAGAGAACCAGCAGGGATTGCAAATCAGTGTTTTTGGAGAAGTACCAAATTAAATACCCTTTCTGTGGTATCTTTCAGGGGCCACTTGAATGTGAGGGAATGGAGTCCCTAGAAGGCACTGCCATCCCGTGGACACCGTGCTTGTCCATGTGGCATGGGTTATGCAGAGACTGTTGAGGGGAGATAGATCTGAGCCACGGTGTGTAACCCACATTTCTTTAGTACAAATGGTCGATGAACACTATGTCCTTTTCCAGTCCAGTGTTCACCTACCCTTTGTCCCACCTTGTATGGCGTCGTGCTGCACTGTTCATAGTAGTTCACATTTGTTCGCTTTCTGGAGCTTGGACCTGCCTGACGGAGGGAGACATGGAGGGTTGAATGGATACATTGGGTGGATTAGACAAATGCACGAGCAAATGAATGCTCACACAGAGCAACACTTTCTGTAGCGGGTGAGCTATTTAACAGAAATACCGGTGGCAGTTAGAGTGTTGATCTCTTGGAAGCAAGGCTGTAGGATGGCGGAGTAGGGCAAGAGAAGGTGGTGGAAGGAGTGGCCAGATGGGAGAATCCTGAGGGAAATTGTGTGACTTTCTTGTTTAAATTAGCATGTTCCCTAGTCAGTCTGTTTCTGTGGTGCCAAAGTTATTTAATACATGGTTTCCCATTGGTTTTAAACATCGAAAAATAGCGACCCAAAATATTTTTTAATGCAACTTTCAGGGTTCGTGGACCAATAGTTGTTAGGAAATGCAAACTGGGGAACTGTGGAAACCAAACAGGATTATCTGTGTAACAGCTCCTATTTCTTTCACTTTCTGAAGGTAAGACTGGGCTAATGTCAGCTTAGCTGCAGCAAAGAAAAGAGGATATGGTGGCTGGAAGGAAGAAGGGAAAACAACTTTTTTTTTTTTTTTTTTTTTTTACCCTATCTTTCAGGGGAAGGAGCTCCCTCAGCAGGTGGGATCTCAGGGCTCTGGGAGAGCAATTACATTGTGCAGACACAGACAACAGGAAGTGAGGGCAAACAGGGCCTCTCCTCAAAGTAAACACACACAGACTTAACCTACTGCTGAACTTCTGCCCTTGAGTGACCAGTGCCATTAGGACACAGGTCAAAAGGTTGTAGGGTGAGAGAAAATGGAGCCTTCTGAATGAAAGAGAAAATGAAAAATTCTTTTGTTTGCTCAACACTGTGGTTTGTGTAGCTACCGTGATGTCAGAATGGAGTCCAGAGCAGGAAAAAGAAGTCCCCGATTTATCACAGTCTGAGAAAGGCAGTCGGGGTATTCAGTTCAGGATTGAAAAAAAAAAAAATCATATGGAAGATCTACCTAAAATGAAAGCAAAGTGCATCTCACCGTTCTTAAGTGGGAGTGCAGACTGGACCTGCCTCTGGTGATGGTAAGAAGGTACAGAGAGCATCGGAACATTTTGCTTTCCAAAACGTGCAGGGTAGAAGCAGCACGAATGCAGGTGCCCAGCTGGCTGGCCCACGCTCTTCCCTCCCTTTCTCCACGGCGGGCATGTCGGCCACAGCCCGCTAGAAGCTGCCTGATGCAGAGCGGTGCACTCTGGGAGCACATTCAATAACAACGCATGAATGAAGATAGATATATATATGTTCACCTACCAGGAGGCATGGCAACATGAAGTTCACCTGGCAAATTGTTTCACCGCATAGACAAGTGTAGAAACCAGAGAATTTCAGTTGTGCTTGGCTATTTCCACCCATTCAAACTCTGACACATTTGCAAATTCTGGATGATTCTATGTCTTACAGAATGTTTCTTCAGGGTAAAAAATTAATCACTTAATTGAGGATGCAAAAGACTATCCTGTGTTCAAATTCGTCCTATCATTCTCTCTCTCTCTCTCTCTCTCTCTCTCTCTATATATATATATATATATAATTTTTTTGTTTTTTTAAGAAGAAAAGAAACATTACGTTGCTTTTGTGGAGTTGTTGAACTCCAAAATGTCTGGTATTCTAAAACCTCTTTTACTTTGTACCTCCTCTTAGGTTGGACTTCAGCTATGTAACTTTGCTTCTAGTAGCTGAACAAATAATAAGCTATACCGCTTTTCAAAATGAGTTTTATATTTGGGATAACTGAGCAAGTTCAAACATGCTTTTTTTTTTTTAAAGGCTGTTTTCAACAACTTGCCTCCGAGCATTCGTGATTTTTGTTTCTTAGGGTATATGCCCACGTTACAATCAGGCCCTCAGAAATGAGGCTTTAGCTCCTTGCAAATGCTGAGCAGATGTGAACACCCTCCTGGGAGATTGATGAGTCCTATTAACCTTGTTGCATAGATGGAAACTCAGAAACAAAGTGACCCTGAGGATTAAGAGGAAGTCAATGTCAGCACCAGGATTAGAATTCACACTTGCCTGGTTTCTCAGCCCACGACCAGCTCCCCCATGGATCCCAGCTTTGTCTCCAGCCCTGAGTGAGGGGGCAGGGTGTTTCCAAACGTTGACAGAATCCTGTTATCCTCAGGCCTCCATGTTACAGGAAGGCCCTTCCTTTTAATAAATGACAGAGCTGGAAAGTAACTTTGAGGTGATTTGTTTTTTCCAATCTCCAAACTTTATAAGTGAGAAGAAGGTCATAAAAGTGCTAGAAACAGAATAAGAATACCCAGCTTGCAGTAATACCGTGGAGGGGAGGGGTGACAAATCAGTGTAGTGGAAAGTACTAGAAAGGATTTGGAGCCCAGCATTTGAAGCCTGGCTTTGACTTTCGGTGAGACTGTTCCTTGTCTGGAAAATATAGACAACTCCAACTTTAATGTTTTACGCATTTTAACATTCCAAGTACCTGAGATGTTGTGGGTACTTCTTGAAATTTTTGTCCATTCCTATTTTCATCTTTTCTCCCATCAGAGTAATACAATTTATCTATGTGAGAGAAACGGTACCCAGATGTGTTCTCCTAAAGGTTCAATCCCAAATCAGCGGGACTTTGTGGGACTCTAACCTTGGAGCTTGGTTGAGCCTGGCGTCGGGAGTTAGGACCCAAGTGCAGTATACGGCAGTTTAATTCATTGAGGCCAGAATTGCCCAGAGTCCTCAGCAGTATTTTGCTCCTAGGGTAGGTATTGCCAGAGTCCAGGGGTCAAGCTCAGAAGCAGTCTGGGGAATGGAGACCATTTGAATGTCAATGTTCTGGAAGGTGTCGCTTGGGGGGATGAGCTGGTGCAGATTCCCACTGCTGGGAGTCTTCTCTCCAGATTGATGCCATGCCTTCTCTCCAGAGTGATAGGCCCGCCATTCCTTAGCTCACTTCTCCCTCCCAAATTTTCTTTTGCCACTCCTCCAAAAGAACATCTACTTTTTCTAATTTGACAAGCTTGGTCTTTGCCTTTTTCCCTCTGAGAAGAGATTTGCAATTCATCTTCATGAGTCTGAAAAGGAAGGGAAAAGTCCCCTTTTCTCTTTTCTTCAAATCTAAACTGGGATTTTCAGGCCAGAAGCCTTGAGTGGATGGTTGAAGCAAATCACAAGAAGGGGACCTCTTTCAGGTCAGAAGGGCCACTGGCCTCTGTCTTCCAGAAGGGACCTCTATACCTTTTTTATGTTAAATATGTTCAAAACCAGAATGTCCTCCAGGAGGGAAAGTTTAGAACAGGAAAGATTGGAAGAATTGTTTGGATAATGCCCCCCTCACCATGTAATGGGAACATTATGGCAATAACAATTATTGAAATCAATTAGAGTCATGCCCTATGCTGTGCTCTTCTGTACAATGTCTTGTTCAGTCCTCAAAATAGGACCTTTGTGAGGTAGGTTCTATTACTCCCATCTGTACATGAGGGACTGTGGTGCAGAGAAGCTGGGTTTGGGGGCTCTAGGCACAGATTTTATGGAGTACTCAGTGGAGATTCAAATGGAGAAGGATGTATCATGCTGTTGGCCACCATATTTTACCAGCTGTTCTGCTGATCTTGGGTTAAGTAAGCTTGAACACCCCCAATCTTGTCCTTGGGGAAACATATGACTCTTCTACTCAGATCCAAGAGGGGTCTACTTCTTGGTCTACTCCTTATTCCATCTTCAAAGGCCAGGGTCAGCCATGTGCAAGGGCCTCACACGGTATGCATTTGGCTTTCGGGCATTGGCGGTAACCCACTTTCCCTGGTTGATGGCCACGTATGGCTGGGGTTTGGAGGTGATGGAAGATGAACCAATTTCTGGGGAGTTAGGAACACCAGGCTGTGGTATTTGATTGCTTATGAACAAGCCTGCCACAGTAGTATGTCCCACAGTTGATCTTGGAATGAAAGGCCGGTAGGAATTTGCTGGGTGTATATTCTTTAGGGTGATCAGAATCTTCTTGGTCTACCTTTAGGCCATTTTTTGTGCCCACCGTGGGATTCAGGGCTCTATCAACTCACCTCTAGCAGTTCTCCATCAACATAAAACCTAGCACTAGGATTTTATTGGCAAGACTTAGGTTAGGGACTTTCTGGAGCCAAAAAATTTCTATCATTTTCTACTTCCTAAGGACTACAAGAGTAGGATTCGAGACCATTTTCTCTGTCGTTTTGCTCCTTGTGATCTCTTTAGATTTCTTTACATATGGATTATTTGATGTTTTTCAGGAAGCCTGAGATTGTTAGTGACCTGGTAGTGTTGATTTAGGGTGTCTCACATAGTCCCCTCAAGTTTTCTAAAACACTAACTGGCAGAGCCTTCAAAACCCCTAGCCTTTTCTGCAAAGCTTGCCTGTTGATTTGAGAGCATTTAAAAATGTGAAAGCTCCAGATTCACTTTTCTCCTTTGTCTGGTATGGCTTCTGCCCCTGGGTCCATGCACTGGTTGTCAGACTGGAATTGACCTCTCCGTGGAGAAGTGAGGTAAAAAATGACATGGAAATCCTTTTCGTTTTTCTCATCCATTATCATTCACCCTATTTAATAAAAGGGCAGCACTTTCTTTGGTCTTACCCGTGAACCTGATGTATTTAAAATGTAAAGAATGTAAAGAATGCTTATTGTGAACTGTAAGAGTGGCTTTTAGGCACCTATCTCCTTCTCCTCTTGGCTTCTGGGCAAGGACACACTTGCCCAGAGGAAGGTGGGCAGAAGTTTGGGGGGTGTGGGGGTGGTATGTTAATGTAGCTTTTTCTCTTTGTCCTCAGGCTGGTATCATCTTCTATCTTGGAAAATAACTAAGTGACATTTAGAATCAATCTCTCCCTGGGAAAGTGGTATGAATATTGAGGATTCAGGTAGAAATCACTTTCCGCCTCCCTGCATGATGTAATTCTTTTTCCTTCTAAATAATGTGTGCTAGGAAAAATACTGGATTTAACTACAGTGCTAACTAACCATGGTTAAGGGCAGAAGAAAGATAGCTTTTTCTTTAATTAAAACAAGTGACTTCTCTCATGCAGAGCCTCAGCTCAGGGACTGAGACTGGTTGGTGAAGTGGCTGCTCTGCCCTCTGCTTCTGGAAAGACAGCTTTCCTGAGGCTACAAGGAAGCCAAAGCCACAGTTCTGAAAGGGGAAAGGTTTTCGTATTGTTGATTAGGACTTAGTTTACTTTACCAGGGAAATAATGAGCTTGGTTCTTTCTCTTAGCATCAGGAAGACTTAAGCTATACCCTTCCCACCCCTCTTTTCTTCAGGGAGTTTCTGAAACTGATGCCAAAGTGAGGAGAATTGGTTTCTTCACAACCCAGAAGGCCAGATGGAAAGTATTATTCTTTGCCTCTGCAAAACCAAAATAACTAGTATTTCTTGCTGGTGATAAGGCATGAGCGCCACATAGAAATAGCGTCCCAGCTAATCACAACGGGACTTTGCCATCTTAGAACGTCTCGGTGGAATTCCAAATAGATGAAGCTGAGCCCAGAGCTGGTCACAACTATGAAACAATCCTATTGTTAGAGTTTTCCAGGACTTATTTTATATTATATAGTCCAGATTTTTTCTTTTCCATTCCTTTACCTGTTCTTGGCACCATTCAGTTGACCATAAGCACATAGATTTATTTCTGGATTCTCAATTCTATTCCGTTGATCTATATCTGGCCTTATGCCCGCACCATACTTTCTCGATTACTGTTGCTTTGTGTAGTGAGTTTTGACATTGAGAAGTGTGAGCCCTCCAACTATATTCTTCTGTTTCATGACTGTTTTGGCTATTCTACGTCCCTTACAAATATATAAAAATTTCAGAATCGGCTTGTCAATTTCTACAAAAACTCCAGCCAGGATTCTGACAAGGTTTGTACTGAATATGCAACTTGGGGAGTACTGCCATCTTAAAAATATTAAGGCTTCTGATCCACGAACAAAGGGTGTTTTCCATTTATTTCAATCTTTTAACATTTTTTTCAACAATATTTTGTAATTCAGAGTATAAGCTTTGAACTTCTGTTGTTTATTATTTTGTTCTATTTGAGATTGTAAATGGAATTTTTTCTAATTTCAATTTTAGATTCTTTCATTTCTAGTGTATAGAAACAGAATGGACTTTTGTTTATTGATCTTGTATCCTGCAAACTTACCAACCTCCTTGGTTGATTGTACTAGTTTTTAGTGTATTCTCTAGGATTTTCTATGTACAAGATCCTGTCATTTGCCAAGTAGAGATAGTTATACTTCTTCCTGTCCAATATGGATACTTTTTTTTTTCCTTCCTAAATTGCCCTGGCTAGGAACCACCAGTACAAAGTTGAATAAAAATGGCAAGAGTGGACATCCTTGTGCATTGTTCATGATCTTAGGGAAAAGCATACAATATTTCACTATTCAGCTTTGGATTTTTTGTACATATCCTTTATCAGGTTGAGAAACTTCCATTCTATTCGTATTTTGTTGAGTGTTTCTATCAAAAAAGGGTGTAGATTTTGTCAAATGCCTTTTCTTCATCTATTGAGATAATTAAGTAGGTTTTTTTTTTTCATTCTATTAATACAGTGTATTATATTACTTGATTTTGGGATATTAAACCAATCTTGCCTTCCTGGTATAAATCCAACTTGGTCACAGTGTATACTTTTTTTTTTTTTGCTGAATGTTGTCAGATTTGCCTTGGTAGTATTCTGTTTCAGATTTCTGTGTCCATTTTTGTAAAAGATATTGTTCTCTAGTTTTATTTTAGTGTTTTCACTTGTATCAGGTGTTAACCTTAAAAATAAACTTCCAGTTTTTTAGACATAATTAATTAAAAATTAAAAAAAAAAAAAACCCTGCCAGCTATTTTACCAGAAAAAGATGGGTTTATTTGGGAATAGCAGAGAATTACAATCCGGGACAGGCAAAACTGTAGGCAAGTCTGGGAACACAAAGAGGTTCAGTCTTTTATAGAGAAAAGGGGTAAGTTGGGAAGGCTGTTATAAACAAAAAGTCCATTGGGGTTAACTGGGAGTTGGGAGTATAATGGCTTCTTATTGGCTGAGTTATGACTTATCTCTCATTGGCTGGGAAGTTATGGGGGTGGGGATGGAAGTGGTTGGAGGAAAGCCTTTCTTCCTCTTGCTTAGGTAGTAAAGTAGCATCCTCATGAAAGATCTGTTTCTTCCTGTTGGATTTGCAATTGACAAGTGGTAGGACATGAGAACTCCCCCTGCTGAATCTCCCAACTTCATTTTAGTGAGGTTTCCCATTATTAATTTTCACACACGATAGTTAATACTGGCCTCATATAATAATTTGGGAACTATTCTTTCCTGTTGTATATTCTCTCTCTCCTTCTCGTGCTCTCTCTCTCTTTCTCTCTCAGAACTGTGAAGAACTGGTATTACTTCCTGTTTAAATGTTTGGTAGAATTTGCCAGTGAACCTATCTGCCCTTTTTTTTTTTCCTGTCATATTTTTATTCTCTATTTCATTAATTTCCACTTTAATCTTCAATTTCTTTTCTTTTGCTTGCTTTAAGTTTAGGTTGATCATCTTTTCCCAGTGTCCTAAAAATGAAAGTTTAGGTTATTGATGTAAGGTCTTTCTTTCTTTTCCTTCCTTCCTTCCTTCCTTCCTTCCTTCCTTCCTTCCTTCCTTCCTTCCTTCCTTCTTTCTTTCTTTCTTTCTTTCTTTCTTTCTTTCTTTCTTTCTTTCTCTTTCTTTCTTTCTTTCTTTCTTTCTTAACAGAAGCATTTGTAGGTTGTGAATTTCCCTCCAAACACTGCACTAACTGCATCCCATACATATTTTAGCATCCTCCTTTTTCATTTTAATTCATTTCAAAGTATTTTCTAATTTTCCTTTTGATTTCTTCTTTGGCACATTGTTTATTTAGGAGTATAGTGTTTGATTTCCCTATGTTTGTGTGTTTTCATAATTTCTTTCTGTTACTGATTTCTCATTTCACTGTGGTCAGGGAACATACTTTGTATTATTTCTGTCCTTTTAAATTTATTGAGGCTTGTTTTATAGTTTATCATCCTAGAGAATGTTCCATATGCCTTTGAGGATTTCTATAGATGTTTTATAGCTCAAAAGATGTCTCTTAGGTCTCATTGTTTCATAATGTCATTCAAATCTTCTGTTGTTGATCTTCTGGCCAGTTGTTCCATCCATTATTAAAAGTGGGGTAATGAAGTCTTCAGCTAAAGAGGATTGTTTTTGAAATAGTCCAGCTCCCAAGATATTCATAGGCTTGGCTGAGGCCTCTGCTGAAACCATCCCAGTTTACTGCCCCAAATCTACTTCCTCATTCCCTTAGAGGTATTGCTCCCAAGGGCTCTTCCAGTAAACCCTCTACATGAAATCTCTCCATCACTGCCTGTTTCCTAAGAAACCAGCACTTGAAATGATCTTAGGAGCAAACTGGAACAGGATTTTGGAAGGTAGATTCATTGCTGCCTGGCAATGAGGACTACATCACTGTAAGCACACTGACATGCATTACTAGTATGATTTTTTAGATTTCCCTGGCTGTGAACTGGTTGTGATCCTAGAGGAAGGGAATACACTATTAACTGATGAGTGTTATATCTCAGGCCTGTGAGAGGCTTGGGGAAAAGGAATAATTATAAAATTTATGGACTCAGATGGCTCTTGCCAGTTGCTATGGATGCAGTGAAGGAAGACCATGAAGGTGAAGCCTTATGTATCCGTACCCATAAGAGGAAAAGGGCCTGTCAGAAAACAAACAAACAAAAAAACAAAAAAACCCAGCAGAATCTGGAGGGGGGGAAAAATATATATATATATATATCACATCACACAAGTAAAAGATCACGTGATAAATTCACAAATAATCAGAGAATAGGTAGTATGAGATCATTAGTAATCTCCCCTGCCATTCCTTCCCAAATGATTTTTGAAATTAGTTGTAATTAGAGACTTTGATGGACTTGAAAGGTGACCATGAACCATTACTTCACAAGATTCAGCATGGAGCCAGTGACACTGAGATCTGACAGTGCAGGGGTAAGAGAGTTAGTTTAGTATCCTGGAGAACCACCCAGGGCAGCATCTGAACCACGGGGTGATGTTAAAAAGTTTTTGAAAACCCAAAACAAATAAGTAAATGTATTGTGCTAAGCCAATGAAATTTAAAGTTTATTTTTCTTTATGTTTTTATTGCAATCTAACCTAGATAACCCTGACTAATACAGGTCCTCAGTGAATAATGAAACCTAAAGTAAAGAGAAGAGAACAAAGCTCTTTTCATTATTTTTTCTTGATAATTCCCTATCAGCTTAAACAACTGATTAAGCTTCTCCATTTTTCATACAAGCAAAAAAGTCTTGGCTTCCTACTCCTTGCATATGTAATATATATTTTCCTAAAGACAGCTGGACATTACAGTAGGCGACTTAGTATTTAAAAGAGGCCCTATTTTGTTTACTTTAAACATTGGTCCTTTGCAAATTCCTACGGAGAAAAGGCCAGATTAAAAACACAACAGGAAAAAACAGATGTCAACGACCCAGAGAGAGTCATGTTATGTTCCTTCCATCTCCTGAGTTTATTTCTCCGTTTCTGAATCTAGAGAAGTCTGGGCATGTGCTCCAAAAAGAAGAAAAAAAAATATGCAGACATCTTGGCAAAGTAAAAAGCCAAGAAATAAAGACAAGCCATTAGCCTTCTGATAAATGGGAAAAGACTGATCCCCACTGGCTGCGAGCGAGTGCGCAGCCTCTGACTCCGTGCCCCCTGGCAGCACAGGTGATGAGCTCAGCACGAAAGACAGTGGGATGAGCTGTGGCCTTTGGGGTACTTTACAGAGGCTGGGTTGTAAATCTCTCCATTTGTGAGCATCCTGCCTAGGTTCCCACCAGTTCTGTGGACAAAGCTAGAGCTGGAAGGAACCAAAACTATCCCTCAAAGCCCTTCTTACTGCCACTGTTTATTAAAGAGCAGCAGTGAACACATTTGTTGTGTGCTGTTTCCGACTCTGAGGGCGCTGCCGTCGTTTTGAGCAGAAACGTGTACCCTTGTAAGCAGAAAGGATGGGACAGTCTTTTTCCCCCAGAGCTTCCTGATTTTTGTGCTGCTGCTGTTCTAGTGACACGCTGACTATTGGAGGTCCTCAGGCCTCCGAATTCTCTCCCAGCTGTCACAGATCATTCCGTGATTAGAGGAGAGACCTCAAGACTTTCCCCCCAGGACCATATTCAAAGCAGATGTTGCCCATTACTCTTTTGCGGCGTAAGGAGACGGAGCAGTGACATTTGGATTACCTTTCTACACCAGCAGGTATTAGCTGAACAGGAGAAATTATTTATTCCTCATTAAAATTGGCTACCCAGAAACCCTAAATGTCGTAACCATGACTTTGCACTACATTAGGGAGACTAATGGCAATATGTGGCACTAAATGACCTGAGTGACAAATTGTGGCTTCATTGGCCCGGGAAAAAAATCTCATGTTTCAGATTAGATGGCTTATTTTAGGCCCAAAAAAGGGGGTCAGTGAATTAGCCAAGGCATCAAGGGATTTGAATGCCCGTAATTAAGTGGTCACTTTTGCAGAGCTCTTCATTTCAAGAAGACCTTGTTTGCTCATAACTTAACACTGTAATTGCCAGGAGGAAATGTGGCTGTAGCATGAAGTTTGCATCCTGCCACCTGCTACCAACTGTGAAACCCTATTCTGGAAATTCAGGAATGCTGTTTAAACAAAGCTGGATTAAAATGTGAAGGAACTCTGAATGCAAAGGAACCTTTTCCATAGAGGAGTGGGGGGCTTTAACTCCCTTACCAATACTCCTGCGAATTAGCGGGCATGAGTTGATTTAACATTATAGATAGGAGTCATGGGAAAAGAGACAATTTGTATTTCTAGTTCAGGCGAATGCGGCTCATTTTATTTGGGGAAAGTATATCTTGCCAAAATGTGTCTTGTTGGTAAAAGTGCTTATCATCAAAAGACAAATAATTTGGGAAAATAGGAAAGTTTCCTTTTCTGCCATCTCTCTAGTTGAGGATATATACATCTCTCAGAGTCATTCAGTGTTACACCTATTTCACAGGTGAGGAAAATATTGAATATTAAGTGAATCTTCTATGCTTTAAGGAAGAAAAAAGAATCTACCTCTTTTAATCTGCAAGGCCTATATCCTTAGTTTCTTTTCCTTTGCATGTCCTGGTTTGTGCGGTGATGTTGTGGCTCTTAGCCTGGATCCACGATCCTCAGTTTACTTGTGTCGATATTGTCCTGTGCTTTATTCTCATTGGTTACAAAAATAGATGATGGAAGAGTCATATTATTTTACAGCTATTCAGAGATATAATTAATATTTTCAAAGTGCTTTGAAAACTTTGGGTGAAAGGAAATGCAACGGAAAGCAGAATATTGTTTGTTCTTTTTGCATTTTTATCAGGTTTGAATAAAACCTCCCCTTACGAGAGTATTAGCAGCTGGGAGTGAAACAAGACATTTTCTTTAGGAATCTAGAGGACTTTAAAATCAATTATGTGATATTAAAAGGCAGAAGAGAAGAGAATGAATTTTTAAAGTATATTAAAGGAATGTTTCAGACAACATGATGATTTTGCAAGCATACTTCCTACAAAACAGAAGGGAATTCTAGGTCTTAGAATTGAGTCTGTCTCCAGATGGAAAATCATCAACCCCAAGTTGGGTTCTACGCACATCTCTGATGTGTCCTCCTCACTTCTTACTGTGTATGCCTTCTTCTTGCAACTTCCCTGCCATGGCATGCCCTCCAGCTTCATTCTGTGCATGTAAATATCACCCCATGGAGCTCAGGTCATTTCCCTGCGTGTCCCACCCCCTTCTGGAGTTCTTGGATGCTCAGCAGGCTTTCCCTCTAGAAGCTATTATTTCCTGAGAGTCCTTTCTGCGTCCTCATCAGTTTTTTTCTGTTCTTTTGATTCTGTATCCCCATGTCATCAGATGCTTGCTAAGGCAAAGAGCACATTTTATTCGGCTTCTAGTTGTATCATGAGATGATATTATTTTTCAGCATATAGAGTAACAAATTTAGTCACTGGTTACATTCTCTATATCCCGTAGAATGGGACTGAAGACAAAAAGTAAAGAGGAGAAAAAAATCTTCTCATAACATAACACAAAAAACTACTCTCTATTTCCATAAGAATAAATCATTGCAATTTAGGGGTTCAGGGGGACCTGCCCGTAGCTGGTTTCTAGCTGGTTTCCTTGAACTATGGCATGGGATCTCCATCACCTTACGGGTGTCAAATTTGGTACTTGGCCATAGAAGTAGCCTCATCAGCTTTGGGGATGGACTGTATATGCTAGAGGCCACTATGATCTCCTTCCTTGTGGCTCTGTTGAGAAAGCACCTGGCTGCCTGGGGAAGGAAGATGATTGACATCCATTAAAGGGATCTTGTCCACATCTAGAAACTAGAGACATGACTTCAGGGTGTGTCCAAGTCTCAGTACACCCACTGTAAGGCCAAAACCATGACCTGGCTCTCCTCTCTTAGACCTGTTCTGCAGGGAGCATGCTAAGAGACTTGCCATAATATACCATATTTTCAGGCCTAGATCCATTCTGAGAAGTCCAGTCACATCCTTCTTTCTCAGAGTTTCTTATCACCAACCCCCAGCCGTCCTCTTTCCAGGTTCTTGCCTGTGGAACGAGATCGGTAGCCGCTTCCTAGGAATCAAAGAAATTCATGTCTTGGGACCGATTCTCTTACACAAAGTAAAGAATACCATGTCCACTTAAGATTATTCTATACTCTGTAATATTTCCAGTTTGCCTCTGAGAAAGACTTCGATTCTGTAGTGATCTTTCACTTAGTGTCTGCCTACCTCACCTCTGTGCCAGGCCAGCGTGGACAATGCAGCGATAACCTGGAACGCAAATGCCTGCCCATTTAGAGGATTTTTAATTATACCAGTCTCTTCAGTGTTCTCCAGGAAGTGGTATTGCTGCATTACTCCTTGGGTGGGAAGGAATTGAACCAGTGAATCCCACCAAGCGGTTACATCAAGGGCTCAAAGCCAGTGTGAGGATTCTGGTAGTTCCTGGCAATATTCATTACAATTATTCACTGCGAAACGGGGTACATGTCTACAGGATGTGTTTGAGTTTCATTATACCCACTGCAAAAACGAAGGAAGTCCGAGCGTGACTGCCTGGCCAAAAGAAAGTCTGGCAAATGAACCCGTGAAGACTTTCATTCTGAGACTCCAGGTCTGAGTGCTCCCTCAGAGGCGGGATCCAAGAGAAATCACCAGTGTTCAGGATTTCCTTTTCACCTGCGTAATGCTGGGGAACAAGATTCAGTGTGGCTGTGTGGCAGTGGCGGAGCGCGGCTCCTCAGAGCTGCCCAGCTTTTCTTGCAGTCTCTGGCTGCCCTGGGCCTGAGAACGGAGTGGAAGCAAGCGTCTGAGAGATACTCTGACCCTCTAGTGGGGTGCGGGGTCGGGCCTCTGTTTGTCACAGCAGGAGGTTCTGTCCAACACATAAGGCCATCACCTTCATATCTACATCCCCAAGATTAAATAGGACAAATCTGCAGGTCAGATCATTTTCTGAGATCTGATTTCTAAATTAGGCACTCTGCCTATTATGATTATATCCACTTTTCTTCCTACTTCCTCTCTTCTCTATTTCAGTTGAATCTTCTACAATCAACAGTCCCAGCCTACCAAACCCAGTTGTTAAGCACATTTTATTTTATTTTTTTAAAAGATTTTATTTATTTATTTCAGACACAGAGAGGGTATGCACACATGATGTGGGGGGGAGGGGCAGAGGCAGAGGGAGAAGCAGGTTCCCCGCTGAGCAGGGAGCCTGAGGTAGGGCTTGATCCCAGGACCCTGGGGTTATGACCTGAGCTGAAGGCAGACGCTTAACCAACTGAGGCACCCAGGCGCCCCTTAAGCACAATTTAAACACTGGATTGCTTATTTCCCCAATATTTTCCTTATGGTAAAGGAAAAGATGGCCTTGTAGACCTACTTGAGGGACCGGTGAAGAAGGAGGTTAACATTCCAATCGAGTTTACTCTTCCCACAGTCTTTTAAGTATCCTCCACATAAAAGAAGGATCTTCTGGCTTTTTGGTATCACCTCGTGTGATTCTGTGTTTGGGCTTAGTTTGAGTTGGCTAGCCCAGCAACTGGCTTGAACTCTATAGCCAGATGCCTAGGCAGGGCTACTGGGTGCTGCCACTATGGCGATTACACCTGCTTCGATTGTGGTTGTCACCCAATCCCAAATGATGTTCTCTCCTCTTTGGTTTAAAACCTTGAGAATGTAGGACATAGTTCAGATTATGACTTTCAAAAAATATAAATCTCTGTCTGGGAATAACTCTTTCTTCCTTACTCGGATGTCACACTTTATCCTTGGATCCCTTTGAGGTCCAGTGCTGGCCACACAGTCAGCAATAATGACGAGATGGTGTTGCAGAAAATGAGCAAATAAGCATTTAAATATGGGGTGGGGGGGGGTTCTGTAAGTCTTCCGAACTTTCGCAGCTAGCTAGTCCTATTCCAACTGCAAAGATGCCTCACTTTTCCAATCAGTGGCTTACCTTTTTGCACAAGAGACCTAGTGGGCTTGTTATTTTGATAGGAATTATAACTTACCAACTTAGAAAGTGAATATCTAATTTTGGCTTCTGGAGGTCCCAGACCAGTGTCTAAAAACAGTCAGGAATTCTTTTTGAATGGTTACATTTTCTCAGAATCACGCTGGCTTCTGGCAGAAAATGGGAACTGAGGGTGGCGGTGGTAAAGGGTCAAGACAAAAGCAGGGATACCTGCTGAAGACCATGTCGATGATCTGAACTGGGAAGCGTCTCTACTTAAACTAGGGAGTGGCAATGGAAAGGAAAAGTATGGACAGTTCAAGAGGCATTTGGAAACTAGAATCAGTGGGACTTGGTGAGAAGTGGGTATGATTTGTTCAGGAGGAAAAAGGTTTCCAGCTTGGATGAGCTAAGCAGGTGTCTATGGAGGCAGAGAACGTAGCAACAGCAACAGGATTGTCAGGAAAGGTGACCAAGTTAGGTTTAGACACATTCTATTTGAGACGCTAGCTTTTCTTAAGGAGACTCCGGGAAAGTTGGGCATTATATTTTTGTGTACAAGCTCCTTAGTGTCTGGAGAAGGCTGAGAAGGCATGGGTCCTCCGTGCCCAATCAAGGTGGGTCACCTAGCCCATTGACCCTGTTTTTCCCTCTATTTAGACACGGAGGGGTTTCCTGCAGAAGATGGGGACTTTTCTCCTAATTTTGGTCCAATATTGTACATGACCTGGAATCCCCCCGTGGGGGAACCTGTCTGGTACAGCCAGTCATTTTTATCAGCTTAACCAAATGTCCTGTGCACCTGTAACTGGTAGGAACTCAACAAACTGAGGAATGAGGGATATTCTTGTACACAATCCAATTCTTCACAGGCCCTGTGTTTCTAACTTTCCCTTTTTGATTAGTGGATGTGAAAGTTCAGCTTCACCCTTTAGGGACCTCAAATGCACTTCTTGCCTTCAGCCTACTTGCATTGATTTTGAAGCTCACAATACTTTTCCCAAGCACAATCTCCTCCTAAATATTTCCTCCCAGACTCTAAAAAAAACAAAAAACAAAAAACAAAAAACAAAAACTGCAAGCTTCATCTTGCCGTTCCCTCAGTAACTCTACAATGTGGTCAGTGAGAATGGCCTTGAATTCTGTTTTGGCTTCTGGTCCTTCATCACTGGTCTTTAGCGTTCACAATCGTTCACAGAGGAAGCATGAGAAAAAATGTGGTGTATTGTGAAAAGTTGTGTTTCATTCATCATATGCTACCTCGGCGCATAAAGAAGCTTGGCCTGTAAATGTCACGCAAAACAACTGTCGGTCTTTATGAGTGTTTCACACAAAATATTTCTGGTAGTTGAACTTGTTTGGCTAATAAAAGAGGTTTGTAATTGATTTCTTTAAAAAGTCTATGCAGTACAATTCTTTTGGTATTAATGCCTGGCAACAGTTTTGGGGAGAGAGAATGAATCTGGCTGGGCTGGAATTTCTAGATTGCAAGCACAGTCCGAGAGAGGGCTGTTCGCATGTTCTCCATGCAGCGAGACTGTCACGTGACTCTGCCCCCACCGGGCCAGGATGCTGAGAGCCAGCCACAAGAGAAGTGGCCAGGAAAAACATTCCCTCTCTTTATTTCTTTTGGATTCAACTTGTCCTGAAACCTCTAGAGACAAAAACGACTTCTGTTGTTTTAGTAGCAGTATGTGAACAAGGCTCTTCTCAATAGTTTTCTTGAAACCGTGAGCGACGCATTCTCTCCTTGCCTGCTGTTCAAGAGGTCAAGCCCAGTGCACAACTTGTATTGCTAGATTCCCGCCAACCTAGCTGGTTTTCAAAAGCGTTTGCTTTAAAAAAAATTATAATTATCATGAATGTTCATTGGGAATTTTCTCTGAAAATGTACAGGGGGCTGTGGCAGCGGAAGGGCTCCTTGTATCCACAATGAGCACCACATTCTGGATCAAATGTGTGGTTTTATTAAAAAAAACTTTGTAGACAGTGGCTCGTAGAGGTAGATTTTGGGGATGTATATACTAAACAGGAACTAAGTGTAGAGGAGCTTTAACCAGACTGTCTGAATCAACTTTCTGTATGTATTCATACCACTGTTCAAGGTCATTCCAAGGTCGATTGTGGATTTCCACAAAGCCCTTCAAGCAGGTCTGCATCTAAAAACCAAAGTGAGTTTTTCCTTCTATTGAGCATCACTGAACCGCAGAGAAAATAATAATGAAGGCCACACAGCTACTGTGTTGTAGGCACAGCACCAAGCATCCTACTGGCTCCATCTTTAATTGTGAACGAATGCAGAGAGTCATGACGTCATGACGTGCTGCCTGGGATGCTCAGCTAGGGGGCGACATTTCAGGACGAGTGTATACTGAGGTCGTGGGAGGAAAATGTCGGGAGCCGCATCTGGAAAGGTAAGCTAGCTGACCGTTAAAAGATCCTCTTGACCCATGCTAATTACCCCAGCCCATAGGGATCTTTTGCTCCCTATTTCTTCTTCTCTTTTCTTTGGTCCTTATCTTCTCATATTTCATTTGTTCTTTGGCTTCTGTGGTTTCCTCTGCCAGTGACTGTGAACGCTCGGCTTCCCTGATTCCCTTGGGCTCTGTATCACTGTCCATTGATTTTGACTGCCTTGGCCATTCCCACCCTGGTCCACCTGTTGGTGTAAACTGTGTCAGTGTGGCTGGACTACACACAGCATCGTTTTCTCCTACAAGGGTTGTGCAAGGACATATTTGGGTAGAACTATATTCTGTCCACGAAACATCTTTGCATGCTATAGGCTTTATAAAAATCTTCCCTTGAGCCATATTTCAAAAGGAAAACAGACACCCTGCTACACTGGCATTCTTCCTTATAATCCCCAGGACAATAGAGAAAAGCTCACCATGAGGAGAAGATGCTGTAAGCTTTTCAGATGAAAGCAAGATACTGGAAATACTTCTGTTTCTCTCCCTCTCTCTCTCTCTCTCTCTCTCTCTCTCTCTTTCTCTCCTTAAACCTGGGGGATGTTCTTCCACTGAGGGTTACAACTGTCAGGGTTAAGAGAGAACTGAGGCTCAACAGAGATGGGCAGATTAAAAGAGTGCTAGGTTAAATATTTGAATTGGTCTGTTTCTGGGGGGATTTAAATGGGTTTATTATTTCTGAGGGTAGCCAAGGAACTTGCAGAAATATGGTCTCTGAATCATTGCCAGTAAGCTGAGAGGGTAGCACATGCCATGTGGAACATGGAGAAGGAACAAATGTGCATCCCGAGGTGATACAGGTGAGAACTTGGCTTCTGCCGGCAAAGTGAGAGCTGTGGATTACTGAAGATGCAGTTTGTGAGGACTTAGAAAGAGGTTGTGATTGCTAAAAGCCACATTCATTTTCACTTAGATTCACTTAGAATCCCCATTGAACTAGCTGCTTTTCTTAGTTTGGGAAGCACTAGGTTGGGTAACCAGGAGAGTCATAAACATTGTGTATTTCTGCATGTCATTGGACAGAATCTCAATGTGGGGTTAGGAGCACAAGCTCTGGAGTCTTCAGGAACTAAGCTGAAATCCCCATGCCACCGCTGTCTGACCAAGCGTCTTCATTGCTCTGTGTCCTACTTTCTTTATGTGTGAAGTGGGAATAATAACATGGCCTACTTCATAGACTTATTACAAAGACTAAATGAGCTAATGCCTGTGAACCTCTTAGAAAAACACCTGACGCATAATAGGCCCATGATATATGTTAGCTATTATCATAATCATGATGTGGGTGCTGGCTTTGTATACCACTTACAGAATTGTGGGCAGTGCTGTGTGTTCCAGAGAGTGACAGCTCCTGGATATGGTGAACCTAAGGAGTGCTGATTGTTTCACTGATATCAACTTTGAGTGGGGCTCTCTGGTTTGTGTCCTTGGCCATCACTTTGTCAAGATTCTTGCTAATGATTTGCATTATGATATAGGAGAGGTACTTACCAAACTTCCAGGTGAAGCAAAGCGCAAGCAGGATGACAATGTTAAATACTAGAGTGGGAATTTAAAAAGGACTTGAGAAGTTGAAAAGATGGCTCAGGATTCACAAAATGCAGTTTAATAAGGTTGCGTGAAAAGTCTTACATTTGGATTCCAAACATTAGCGGTGCTATTCTGGGGTAGAGGACATTTGATTTGAGAATAACTCATATAAAAATCAGGAATAAAACAATGTATGAGTCACTAGAAAATAAGGATGTCTGAAAGCTAATGAAGTTTTAGTCTAATTAATGTAGCCAAATTGTTACCTTTGCACCATACCCTGAGCTGGTCAGATCCTTGGGAAACATCGCCCTTCAGGCCAGGTGGGAAGAGATCAGAAGGGACGTTAGCAGTAAGAGCTCTAGAGGTGAGTGTAATGGCGGTAGAGGCCCAAGACACTTGATGGGTTGTTGAAGGAAATTGGGATAACTGGAAAGGGTGGTTAGCCAAGGATTTAGGACACCCATTGTGAAACACCTGAAATATGTCATGGGGAGTGGCAAGCTGATGTGTCGCATAGAACCCCAGAAGGTAGGAGTGGTACGTGTGTGTGAAGATCACGTTGAGGCGGCTCTCATTTAGTGCTCTGGAAGTGCTTGCTAGAACATGTGTCTAAAAGTGGAAGGTATTGCCTCGCGAAGCAGTGGGCTTGTTGTCCTCGAAGTGCCTAAATGCAGGCAGGAAGACATCGATGGTGGAGAGGAGATTGGGCCAGATAGCACCTAGTGTTCTCTCCACCCTAAGAGTCTTTAATTCTCAAGCCAGTACCCTCTCTCTGTACAGAATTGGTTGTAAATTGAACATTATCGATTATGAGTCAAGATAGCAACTCAGCTGGGCACTCAGAAGCGAAGGCAGCAAAGCAGCCAAACAAAACCCAGAGCCCCGGAAACGCAACCTTCCATGGTAACCACCCCTAGAGTACAAGTAAGCGTTAAAAGCAAAACAAAAAGCAGTCCCCACATAAGAACGCATTTCAAACAAACAAAAGCCCAAGGAGCTTGTTTAAAAGAATTATATAAAGAAATCCTAGAGGTTGTGGGGGGTAGGTAGGGAGATGAATAGTTTGCAATGAGCCATGAAACTAGGTCCAGAATAAGTAGATAGAATCAGTGTTAAGAGTACAATTAAGGAGAAGAACAATCAACCTATACAGCATTAGGATGTGGAAGGTGAGGAATGCCAGTGGGGCATAAAAATTGGAAAAGGCAGAATTAATCTTCCTGAAGGAAACCAGCCCATGCTCAGAGGCACCCAGAGGGATAGAGCTGGGTGGGCTTTTATTTGATTCCTTTTGGAAGAGTGCCTGGAGGCGTAGCTCTTCTCTCATTTACCTGCCAGAGGTATAGACAATGTGCAATTCTAGCTGGAAGACGAGTATTATGAGACATTCAAAGGGAGGAGAAAATAAAGCCCACTCCAAAGAAAGCGCAGTTAAAAAAATTGTTTGGAGGAATAATTCCCTCCTGCACTTTGTAAGAAAGGGATGTTTTCAGAGACAAGAGTTGCTTAACAAAGGTGAATTAGCAAGGACGATGCCAAAAGCAGTCACCTAAGCAGCAAAGAATTTGGAGCCTGGTTTAAGAAGCCTGGGTTGAAGGATAGCTCTTCAACTGATGCCAGGGCTAGGAAGTTCATTAATAAGGGAAAGGGGACAAGCGGAATAGATACCATCTACTTACAAGAAAGCAAAGTTAATAGACAAAATAAAGCAAGGCAGGTGTGTAATGGAAGTAGAAGCAATTAACTTTGAAATTCAGGCAGGATTTGTCAGGGGAAAGGTAAGCAGACTGAATAATTTTGTTTGGAACAGGAAAAGAGGAAGCTGATGGAAAGGCTGATAATTACAGGGTGAGGAGAATGTTCCCTTTCAGGATACAAAAGATGTTAGGAGACCTGGGAAGAAAAGATGGCTCTGAAACACGCTGAGATGAGATCCTCAAATTCAGGGTGATGGGTTAGGATGCTACGTTAACGGCACGAGTTTATTGAGTTCATAATATGTCCCAGGCCCTATCTTCTAAGAAAGAGTGCTTTTCTCTGAGAAGCTCGCCGCCTAGGTGAGGGTAACAGTCATGTTTATTAACATATTTAGTACTCCCAATAATCCTTGAACTAGGCATTCATAGGATACATATTCCTATTTTCCAAGTGAAGAAATGGAGACATGGTTGAAACAGTAGCCAGTTTTAACACAACAAAAAACTGGTTAATTGAGAGATGAATTTGGGCACTTTGATTCCAGAACTTTCTGATCTTAACCCCTATTCTGCTCTGCCTCTTGGACAAAGGTACCTTTAATGGGGTCACTTTGGGGGGCTAAATGTTTCCCTAACTCTCAAATACCTCCTCTGAGAGAGTAATGCAATACCCGAAATTCTACCACTAGGCCTCTCTCACAGGGATGTTCGTTGTGGAAGAGGAAACCTGTTAAACCATTACTGACCTCTGACTTTGTAGAATTTATCTCCAGTTATTCAACAACCATTTCCTGAGTGTTTGCTTGGTGCCAGGATTGTCCCATACAGTCTTGTATGCAGAGATGAATGAAGTGTTTTCCTCCACCTGAAGCCTCACATGTTCAGGATACTGTGCAGGCCCTCCGTCCAGGCTATCACCATCTCTCCCCTGGGTTCCTGCAGTAGCTTCTGGACTGGTCTTTCCATTCTAAACCCTTCCCGTTAATTCCCACATGACAGTCACAGTTGTCAGTTTAAATGCTCATCTCAGCTGGTCTCTCCTTATTGGAATCCTTTGATGGCGTCCCACTGCTCTCGGGATTAAGACTCCAATCATTAAAATGGCCTCCAGGGCTTGGTATGATCTGGCCTCTATCTAACTTTCTAAATTAAGCTTGCTGTCTCCTTTGCCCCATACTCTGGCAAAATCTCCATGATATTATGATTCTTCCCAAATTACTATTGCCCACTTCATTGCTATTTATTTGTTCAGCTCTCCCTGCCAATGTCACCACCCCAGGAAGTCTGCAGTGAACACCTTCTTGAAGCTCCCTATGGTTTTATCGTGCAAGCTTTGACCAGTATTGTGATGATTTGATTAATGTCTGGCTCTTTCAGTAGACTCCATTAGGACATGGAATTTGTTTTGGTCTCATTTGTATCTTTACACGTGGAAAAATGTGCAATAAACATTTATTAAATTAATGAATCTTTTTCTCTTGGAAAAGATGTCTACTTTTAAAAAAATTTTTAGTTATTCGAGAGAGAGAACAGGAGCAGGGGTCAGGGGGTCCGCAAAGTGGCAGAGGGAGAGGGAGAAGCAGACACCCCGCTGAGCAGGAAGCCAGACAGGTGACGCCGGGCTCTATTCCAGGACTCTGGGATCATGACCCAAGCCGAAGGCAGACGTTCAACTGACTGAGCTGCCCAGGTGCCCCAAGATGCCGCCTCCTTTTACGATCAGTTGTCTGGTGTCTCCAGTGCATTCAGTTTACAGGTAGGCGTAGCGTCTGTCACCTCACGGAGTGTACATAAGGCTGTATCTCCCTCCTGCCTTCTCTTGCGGTCTCCTACCTGTTGCTCTCTTTTATACTTGACATTTAACCTCCAAGAGATTCTTATAATTGTTCAATGGCTTATTATACAGTATAGAGAAGCATTTTGGGCATTTCTTATCAGTTATGTTGTCAACTGCCGGAGGCCAGTAGATAGTTGTGTTTAGGTTGGCTGCCCATTTCCGATCCAAACAGGTATGGTCACAGTAGCAGGGTCCTAGAGTACAAATCGCTGAAACCGATATGTAAAGAACTGCCTGTATACCTTCTTTGAAGGAATCTTGAACATAGGCTTTCAGAGCCAGCATCAAGTACGGCATTTGGAAAATATTATCCACATACTAAGTAATGATTGAGTGGTCAGTGATGAAAGAAATGAAAAATGACTGGGCCGAGGACATCTAATTGTAATGTCAGAGCTTGGTGCTGTAGGTAGAACTCGTGTCTCCGGATCAACTTTGCAGGGTCCCTTTGGCTATTACCATTTCACATCTAATGAGAACATGAAATAAGTAACAATTACAAGAATGACACCTAGAGAAAGCAGTCAGACCCTGAGTGTAGTGGTAGCATGCTGAAAAGGACCATCGATTTTGTTTGTTGGGTTTTTTGTTTGTTTGTTTGTTTTTAAAGATTTTATTTATTTATGTAACAGAGAGACAGCCAGCGAGAGAGGGAACACAGAAGGGGAGTGGGAGAGGAAGAAGCAGGCTCCCAGCGGAGGAGCCCGATGTGGGACTCGATCCCGGCTTGCCAGGATCACGCCCTGAGCCGAAGGCAGGCGCTTAATGACTGCACTACCCAAGCACCCCTTGTTTGTTTTTCTTGCTTCTCTTGTTTTAATACTGTTCCCCTCTAACTCTGGAAGTCCCTAGTAGACAGGCGCCTTGAGAGGCTTTCTCTGGATGGAGAAGGTCATCTCTCCACCATCTACCACCCCTGGAATGCTTACCTAACCCATATCACTTGGCCTTGGTTTTCTGCACACTTTGTGTTCCCGGGAGTTTTTCTGGATTATAAAATTTATGAGTGTGATAACACCATATTCCATGGGAATAGAACTTCAAAAATTTAAGCAAGGGAAAGGAAAGACTTGCTGGATATTATATTTTTAAAGATATTTTGGAGTAGGCAAGTTAAAAAAAAAAAAAAAAGGCTCCCCACACTCATGCAGAGTAAGAACCAGGGAGGGCCTGAGGAAGTGACACGCAAGTTAGACTCAGCCTGCAACTGGAATGCAGCACTTGATGATTTACAATGATTTTGTTGGCATTTAAGAGAAATGAGGTTGTTGGGGTATTCTTTTGGGGACAGGTTACCCTGGATTATGCAACCACTTGTCTCTACCCTTTTTGTGACCGTAGAGCCACAGAAGCCATACACTTAGCTTATCTTTTCAAACGCTTCTCCCTTGAGCTTTGTTTGGTGGGAATTCTGAAGTTGCTCTTGACAGTTAGCCTAACTTTTTTTTTTTTCTTTGCACAAGGGAATAAACCCAAGCACAGCCTTTGGGACGATAGTGCAGTTTTTGTTCTCCCATTGAAAGCCTCTGGGATTGGTGGCTGATGAATCACCCCCGGTCAGATTTACAGACAAAAGCTTTTCTGATTGGCTGTCACTGGGTCAGTTTCCCACCCTGTCTTATCTCTGTCTCATCCTTGTAGCTGAACAATAGGACTGGGTGTAGGGCTGTGTTAGTTCAGGGAGAGATAGTGTGGCTTCGTCTGAGCCTTTGCCTGGTGCTAGTGATGTCAAGAGAGATGAGACGGAAAAGCATTTTGCAAGGATCAAAGTGCTATGTACAGCGAGGGATATAGCAGACGAGAAAGAATCTACCTATGGACAAGACCAGTATGACCTTGAGCAGCTCCTATGCTGTAGGCTGAGGAATTTGAGGAAATTCTTTGTCCGCCAACTTTAACTGAAGTGCCCTTGCAAACACAAACTTTATATTTAAAAAAAAAAAAAAAGAAAAGAAAAAAGAAAAGGTGTGTTGCTGTAGCCAAGAACCGAGTTATATTAAGGGAGAAGGCACACCTGGGTTAAGAAATGACAGGGAAGGATGATTAGCTAAAAAACGTGCAATTCTTGCCTTTACTAAGAGACAACACAGGCTGCAAAAAGAACACATTTGAGAAAATGTGCCCCAACCATTTCATTTAAGAGGAGAAAATGGAAATCCAAGAGGTGGAGGGACTTGCTCAGTGCCACCTACCAAGTTAATGGTAGAGCTCAGATCTTTTGACCCCTCGTACTTGTCATGAAAGGAGTACCAACCTGGGTGTCTGACACCTGGATTCAAGTCCTGCTTGTACTGCTTAGTGTGTGTCCTTGCAGTTTCCAATCCTGCAGGAAGGCGGGAAATGCTCCTGCTCTGCTTGCCTCCCAGGCTGGCTGTAAGAGTAATAGATGCAGAAATATTTTGCCAAGAGTTATGTCAGTACAGGGTTATGTTGCATTTGTTTGCCTAATTCAAAGTATTCCCACTTGATACTATCTGTTTGATAAATCCAACTTTGTAAGCCATAAAATAAGGGAGAGGAAAACCTGTTTTTCATTTTCTTTTACCCTTTAGATTCTGGCAGTAGTGCCAAGCACACCCTATCTACACAGAACTCAATAAACAAGTGTTGATTTATTGAAGAGCAAGATTTGTGAAGTTCAAATGTATTTGTGAAGTTCAAATGTACTTGTGACAACAGAGCTTACTTTAGAGAAATCTTGCTTTCAGAGAATGTGTGTAAATAGACCATGATCCAAAGTTAATATTGCTCATTATTGTTTTTCATACCACAGATACTAGTGAGTTTCTTTTTAAAATGATCAAGGAGGTAAGTTATTTCTTATTTGTCAGAAATATTCTGCCTTACTGAGTCACGAAATTTGCCCTAATTTCAGGTCTAGACTCAGATCAGTGTAACTTTATCAGGATATCCCCACATTCACCACTGATATCCACTCTAGTTCTTTGGAAACTTACCTTGTGTTTATTGAAAAACTACAATGGGACAATCGTTGTCCTTTTCAAACGTGTACATAGACAACACTCACCATGCCACTCTTCTCGCAGACTTAGCAGAAACATGCTTTAGAACTGTAAATAGGATAGACATTTTTTATTGAGTTGAAATTCATATAACATAAAAGTATCCATTGTCAAGTGTACAATTCAGTGCCATTTAATACGTTCACAATGTTGTGCAAGCAGCAGCTCTATCTAGTTCCAAAGCATTTTCATCACCCCAAAAGGAACTCTGTACCCGTTAAGTGGACACTCCCTAGTCCTCCCCCCCCCCCCCCCGCCCCAGCTCTCTCCCTGCCCGCCCTAGGCCCTGACAACCGCCAATCTCCTTTATGTTTCTGTGGCTTTACCTACGTGACCCAATTTGATTGGTTTAGGTTATTCTGTCCAGCAGCAGCTCCTTTAGCTTCATACTGGTTTTGGAGAAGATGATCAGTTTGTATTTGCAAGCTATGAAAATAAGAATGGAATTAAAGAGATGTTAATGGACGTGCCACTGGTGAGTCAGAGAGGCACTAGCTGGCCGTGCCAGAAATATAATTGACCCTGACAGATTACATGTGTACCCAGCAAGAAGAGAACCACAGGTTAGCATTTGTTAGTTACTCATACTAGCCAATCTCAGAGTTGTGCTGTTGAATTCCTCAGCTTGACCCGGATGGGCAACAATGTTTGTTTGTTCATTCATTCATTTGTTCATTCATTCAAAAAGAATGTGTGCCTAGCACATACAAGTTGCTGGGGTACGTATTTATGAATGATGGCTGTGTGCATTGCAAGTCACGGTTCCTAATGCAGACAGTTTGCTAAGCACTAATGTCTTGCAAATCACGACATGACAAGTAAACGGTCTATTCTTAGGGAGGAATCCTTTAAATACACACTCGTGCGTGCGCATGTGCACACACACAGGTGTGTGCACACACATTGGTTTGTTCATGTTTGGAAATCAAAGCTCTTTTAGCTGAACTAGTGGTTTTCTCCTAAAATGGCTTTGTAAATTCTAACAAAATCTGTGTGTGCATGGTGAGTTCACGTCCTATTCCTTCTGGCCACAGGTAGGTGTTCCTCAATACCTGAGTTGACTATTGGACAATTCTACTCGTTCAGGGCTGTTTAAAATGCCTCTTCTTTGGGAGCTCTGCAAATGTGTGCTAATGTAACTTCACTGCAGCCCCCCCCCGAAACAGGGCCCTTGAGGCCGTGACGTCTAGCTGGTTCTCTTCTGTACGTGTCCCACACGTGTAGAGGAAGGTGTCCTGCAGAACACTGAAGTTTTGAAATGAGGAAACGGGGGGACCTCTGCAGGTCATCGGTGCTGCTGTATAAAGTTATTTGGGGCATGAATTTGGGTTTAGTTTAGCCCATTCTTTGTTTAAAAGAAATCACATTATACATGGAACTAGGACCTGGGAACCCCCAGCCCCTCCCCAGGATCACGGTCTGCTTGGGCCTTCATGATAAGAAGTTTCAGGTTATTCTATTGAAATGCAAGGGACTAAAGAGGGTTTGTTATCTGTTGCCTTTCAAAGGCCTCTCAGCAGTTGAAATACTATCTGAGAGAGTGAAAGAGACACAAGACCAGACTAGCAGGTGCTGATCCAAACTGAGGTGAAAACGCTCACAGCACAAACGTACAGCCAGTGTGAATTTATTTGTGTGCCTTCGGGTAGGAAGTGGCTCACAAACAAAACATTAGCCTCATTTGGTCTTCCAATTTGGAATAGGTTTTTAAATTTTATGGTATGTGTGCTAAAAGAAGCAGTTAATGATTCATCACAGTCCTGAGTTCTTGCACTTAGCGGAGGAGAGAAGACATAAAGGTGAATATCAAAATTAATCATTTGTAGTGTAGGTCAAGACATTTTCCAGTTTTGAAGAAATTTGCTGCTGTGTGGTTTGCAACGTGGGCTTTTATTATTGAATCCATTGCCTGTCCTTTGGAGGAGTTTACATTTCTTTGGTGCACCAGGGAAAGGACTCCTGTTTGACCCTGACAAGGAATAATCATTCTTTTAGCTGTGCTTGTTTGCTGTATTTTCCACTGAGCTATGATGATCATATCAGGATTCTGCTTCGGAGGGGATTTGTTTTTCCTGAATGGTCCATGGTCTTGAAAACATTTACATCTTGCAAAGAAAAAATACTCCTCTATTCTGCCTCTGCTCCAGATCCTTCTCCTCCTTCAAATCAAGCTAAGAAACTTAAGTGTTCTTCGGAAAGCCTCCATTATTTCACGAACGTACTGTGCACTCAGACGCGGGTGCACACAGGATTCACTTGCAGGGGTTGAAATGCTGTCGCCGGTCACTTCTTTTGAGGATATTGTGTTAGTTTCTGTGGATGCTTGCTCAGGATTGAGGGAGTCCTTTCCCAAAGCTGGGATCCAGGAGATGTCCTGGTCATTCAGGGATATTCAATGTTGACCAGGTCAACTCAAGGTCAAGATATTTTCTGTTCTCAACCCTCTTCTTACCATTTATACATGTGCACCAAAGAGTTTTAGAGGAAAGTAAATTCTGCATAGTCATGGGGTGGGGGTGGAGGGAAGGGAGAAAGAGAAGGAAGGAGGGAGAGAGGGAGAAGAAAAGAGGGAGAACAGGAAGGAGGGAGACAGAAGGACAAGAAGAAAAAGAAAAGGAAGGGGAGGTTTTGTCTCTGTTCATTGGCCCCTGCACTGCCCCGCGGGTGTTCTGGTCCAGCTTTCATACTGATGGAAGAGTAACTGGCTAGTTTTCATAGGTAATGTCGACAGTGACATGGGAGGGTGGGTTTTACACATAGGTTGTTTCTTTGAAAGCATTGCAGTCCAGATACGCCCTGGAATCTTGGCTGCCCATTAAACGCATAAATGAGGCAAAGGGGGAAAGAAGTCCATGGATCCTTCTGCCTTGTTGCTGAGGAGTTTGAAGCACTGCGGACATCCCAGGCTTCCAAACCTGTAGTCCCTTTTCTGAGTTTTACGGCCTTTTGATGTGATAGGTTTATCCAACTAGAGAGTCTTTGCAAATGCTTGTCTGAATTGCTCTTCCCTTTCCTCTTCTAGTTCAACTCCTTTTAGTTCATTCATTTAATGAATACTTGCGGTCCAGTTTCGTGCCAGGCACAGTTTTAGGCCCCGAGGATGATGTGACGAACAAGACAGTGTAGTCTGCTCTTGTGGGACTAAAATCCCACTAAGCAGAAACAGACAGAAAATACAGTATATATGGCTGTTGCTTGATGACTACGTCGTCCTCAAATTTTAACTCAAGCCTCACTCACTGCGTGGTCTTCCTTAGAAATTGTTTCTAAATGCTACATGTCAAATTCCTCTATTAAAAGTTTTCTTAATTTTACCTATGTTTTTGTGGTTATTTGATCAAAATTGCCCCAGGACAAGAGATGAGGTCCTCGCCCTCACTGCATTCGTGGCAGCTGGTGCTGTGCCTGGCACAGAGAAAGTACTTGATAATATTTGAATGAAAAGTGAGTATATGCACGAGTTGGACCATATGACAAAATGATAAAGACATGAAAATACCGTAAACTACAAGAAGGACGCTTGGACTTGCCACATCTGGGGTTTCCGGAGCTATCAAAGTCTTTCTTCTGATAGCACTAGTGAGGTAGTCGTTCATTCCTCATGAACCCCAGGAGGAAAACTAAAAACAGAACAAAATGAGCAAATAAGACACAGTTTTCAATGGAGATCTGAGACTGATTTTTAGGCCCTAAACCTCCCGAAAACTCGAACCAACTATGCTTTCCGGTTATCTCTGTTCAGATTTGGTGTTTTGGTAAAGGAAATGTATCTTTTTTTTTTTCTTTTGCCGACTTTTTTATACTTTTTTCATACCTGGCATAATGTCAGGCAATTGTTTTCTCTAGTAGGTCACATAATCCAATAGCTGGGACGTTGAATTAAAAAAGACTTAAGAGTATCCGTAAATGAACTTATAAAAATGTCAAATTGATTATATTGGACAAGTAACCTACATTCCAAGCCCCGAGGATTAAAATTCTATGCCATTTTGAGGTCATGAAACTTCAAGTTAAACATAGAAGAGACTTTTTTTTTTTTCAGAAGGAAATACATTTTTTCTCACCTTGATTGCCGTAAGGTTCTCTTTCTGCCGTGAAACTATTTTTGATAGGCACGTTAGTCTTTAAGAAAAGCTCCTGAAAGAAATCTTTTTTTCTGATTCATTCTTCACTGGCACCAGATAGTTTTGCGGGTTTATTCTGCAGTTAGAATTTACTCCAGGAAATGTATGAGCTTCCTCTTTCCACGGGGACTTGGGTTAAAATGGAAACAAGCGTGCCACATGTTGATAATGCTCCAAATATTGGTTCACAGGTACACACAGGTATTCAGCCTCGCTCGGTGACATTGTTAGAGTCACCGGTTGAGAGAATTTTAATCTCCAAGATCGACCTCTTTCAGAAACAAAGGGGGAGGAGGTAAAGAAAGAAAAAGTACACACCTGCAACCTATTTCTTTTTGAAGCAAAGCCTTTGAGCAGATGGAAGATGAGATAGAGAAAGAAAACAGGCCAATTGCCAAGAAAGGTTTGTTTACAATACAGGCAAGTTCCTTCAGAAGTTGATAGGGAGTCGTTGTCAAGGAGATGAAGAGAAATATTGCTGCAGGGTTTCACAGAACAAATTCCTACTACAAATGTACCTGGATTTAAAGATGATGGAGATGGGAAAGGGGACAAAGAGTTTACAGTAATGCTTCTCTCCGTGGCTTTTCAATACATTCTTCAGGCCCTGAGAATTCCTTGCCTTGGGGTATGCAAAATAAGGAATCTAAATAAAGGTTGCTTTTTCCTGTATTAAATGGCATTCCTAACTAGAATTGGACAGTGTTCAAGTGAAGCATCAATACTCCACAATATATTCTAATTTTGGAACGTTGCCTATTGTTGGTAAAACTTCTGAAAAGTTAAATTATCATTATTAAAAACCAAAAAGACATTTTTAGCATTTTTAGTCCTGACGACAGTAGCGCAGGTGAAGTGCCTACTACCGTCCGCCGTTCTACAGCATACGAATATTAGCCTTTAAAAATTAAATAGAATCGATCCCTCGGCTCCCTTCCAAAAAAAAAAAGCAAAATGAAAAAAATCCCTCAACTTTGTACCTTGTTGCTGGCTTCCATCAACAACTAATCTTTAATTTTAACCACCAAGACTTCCTATTTGCATTTTTTGAAAAACATGGGAAATCTTCACAAATTATCTTTCTGACGTGTGAATTGTTTTGTGGAGGAAATGTAGTCCTGTGAATTCCCAGCTTTCCAAATTCCCTTTTAGGAAGTGCTTGGGAAGCTCTTTTCTCCCTGTTATCCTTTCTCTGACAATTCCAGCTGAGGATGACGTCGCTTTTTCCTTTTCCTCCCACCTCCCACCCTTTCATCCCACTAAGCTTCTTGTTAGGCTTTAATTGAACAAAGCAACACCTGTGTTTTTTACTTCAAACTCGTATTTCCAATCCATTTCTTCAGCTGCCGGCAAGGGTTGTTTTCATTGACAGCAGGTTATTAGCAACTTCACACAGATGGAGGAGAAGCCATCTAGAAGCTCCAGAAGACTTTGCTGTCTACTGCTCATATTAAATTTAGATGCTGACAATCAAAACTTGACATTGTTTATTAGACATTGTAGCGCAGGGTTATGGGAAGAGCAATGAACTCCAAGTTAGGAAGCCCGATTTCTCTTCTTGGCCCTGACATTCACCAGCTGGATCACTTAAAATTTACCTAACCTAATGTAACTTTGCTTTTCTTAACTCCGGCAATTGGAGGGACTGATGTCTGTGGTCTCTTGTAATGTTATTCTCTAAGAATCACATACAATTTATTTGATAGTATACCTCTTTTCAATATGGCTCGTGACAGTCTAAAAGCTACTGTAAAATCATCATCACTACTCTTTTGCCTTTCTTGCCCCTGTTCCCCCTCTCCCCTCTCATACACCCACTGGCATCCTCGATTTCTCTCTCCCTCCGTGTTGTCTCTCCACATGATGCACAAGAGATCAGTCAATGCTGTTTGAACCCTATTATGCTGTCTGCTTGGGTTTCCAGCAGCCTCTGCGGCTCACTCGACTGCTGCTATAATTCTCTTCATACCTACGCACGGGGATGCTTCCCAGATAGCACGCTCGGGGACTACGATTGCAGAATTATCTGCAAAGTGTACCTGGACTCCTCCCGGTCAGCATTCACTAAGGTCATCAGAGGACGTGAAGCCCTAAGCAAACAAAGCAAGCCAGAGAGTGGTTGCTTAAAGGTGCTTTCATGCTGGAACTCCTGTGCATTGTGTTTTTCCAGAACCTCTTTCTATTTTTTTACTGAAGTGTAGCTGACACACAGCGTTACATCAGTTCCGGTGTACAACTAGGGATTCCACCTGCACATGCATTTTTAAACATTGTGTCTCTTCAAAGCCCAGTGTCCTTGCATGAGCTAATTAAACCCTCTGCACTTCTGTTTCCTCATCTAAAACTTGGCTGTTTCAATGAGATAATACACGTGAAAATGTTTCCAGTGGCACCTGGAAAAAAGAACAAGCACTTGTTTAGTGTGGGCTTCATTACCAGGAAAGGTAAAGGTGCCGGGGATCCATGGACACATTTTCTGGTGATTTTTAACTCCTGCTGTTTTCAGAGTTGCTAGATCTTTTCCCGCTTTTTAAATTTTATGTCCTTTTGCTCATTGTTTCCTGTCTTTACTTCTTTCTTTGGTTTACCTGCAGCACATACACTATATGCTCTTCCGAAAGCGATCTCAATAAAAAGGAGAGGCAACTTCCCATTCTTGCATTATGATAGACCTCTGAAAAGGGAAGGAGGGCAGTTAGCTTGTCTAGCTTCACTGAAATATATTGCACTTAAAGGCAATTAGTAGTTCTGTGGTTCAGGAAAACAGGATATTGATCTTTGTTTTTCTTTGATCCGATGCAGTAGTTGACATGTTTGTGTTGAATTCTGCATCACGGGAACTTGGAGCTGAGGACCCTGTTTCACAAGTGATGCCAGCCTTGTTTAATGTCTAATGGAACATTACACAGCCAAGAGGAGCTCAGGGCATGTTCATTACTAATTTGTCTTGTTCTAAAATGAGGGATCTGAAATCATGCTCCAAATAAGTTTGATGATTTTCAAAAGCCATAGCAGGAGGGGTGGTGGAGGATGAGAAAGTGCTCTCAGCACCTCCCCTGCCGCATCTTCTCTCTGCCTCCCATTATTGGGCTTGTAAAGGGCAGAAATGGGCTTCAGTTTTTGCTGCTACTTTCAGTTGGTGGTGTTTGTAATTTATCGCTGGGCCTACTGAATTTTAAAGGGAAAACTCAAGGAGGACTGGGGCTTCTGTGTAACAAATATATTTAAAGGGAAATAACTGTCCCATGTTTTGGAAAAGTCCCATTCCTGCTCCTTGATGTTGAAAGAGCCTTGAGCTTTGTACTTCACTCTCTGTGCCTCAGTTTCCTTGTCTGTTAAGCAGTGATAAGGGCACTATCACAGTGATGAAGATTCTATGTGTTCGTAAGACACCGATAGTAAAAATGCCTAGGTTAAAACAAGTACTCAGAAAATACAGCTATTGCTGGCATTCTCTTCCAAATATTATTTTCCGCAGCTATGGGTATATGGGTGCGAGAGGAAAGATTCCTTGTAATCTTTCTGTGGAATGTTCGGCATGACCCCATATTCGTTGCTGTTTGAATGCCTGGTGTCTTGATTGCAAACCTTAGACAGATGGCTCTCTCCATGCCTCACAAGGGAACTGGAACCAGCAGCAAAAGACTAGCTTGCATTAAGACCCGTGAATTCTCTTGTTTTGTAAAGTAGGATTAACTTTATTTCAGCTTATTTATTTTCCAAGAAGGGAAACTTCTGGCCCCAGTTTCTTAGATGGGTTGGAATTCTGCTCTTCGTCACCATACAGAGATTCGTTTCTTTGGAATAGACTTCAGGTTGTGTTCTGAATTTCTGGAACTTCTTAATTCAGTCTGAATGATCATCATTTTATAGCAAGTGTATTGGGCAGTTTTAGGGTAGCTGCTGTTGCAACCCTCAGATCTCAGTGGCTCACAACATGGTTAGGTGCTGGGTGGGGGCCAGGGTTTTGTTGCCATGGGGTAACTCCGCTTAGCCACTTGGGCCACAGAGCCCTGCCCTGGACTCTGCCTCTGATGAGAGTGGGGGGTCCCTGGCAGGCTGTCTGGATCAGGCCTGGAGGGAGTGTATACCCCGCTGCCCACCCTCCGTGGTCCAGAACTCATAACTGGGTGGCACCTATGCGAGGGAGGCTGGAAGATGGAGGCCAGCTCTGTGCCCAGAAAGACAAAAGAAATGGTGGTGAACAACTAGTTCGTTTCTGCTGAGGCAAGCTAATTGGTTCTACCAATTCCTGAAATGATGACGTATTTTTCATATAACATATGTATGTGTATGATACAAAGCATAATAACACAAGTACCCAGTTTAAGACGTTATGCATTTTATACATACACATTTCACCAGTGCAGTTGAAATCTCCTATATGCCTCTCCATCTCTGCATCTCTTTCTGTATTGCTCTGAAACAAGCACTGTTTTATCTGTGTCCTTTTTGGTTATCATTTTATAACAGATATATCTGTACCCAAACTCTAATTTTCTTGTTATTTTTGGCCTTCGTGCAAATAGTATCCTACAATGTATAGTGTGTGTTCTTTGGCAACTTGGGTTGTTTTCACCCATCTTTTTGATTTTAAGATTCAACCATGTTGATGTGGTTCATTTGGTTCATTTTCACTGCTGTATAGTATTCCTTTTGTTGAAAAAACCGTAATAGATTCATCCAGTTTCATGCTCGCAGGCATTTGGGTTGTTTTCCGTTTTTTGTTTTGTTTTCGTTTTCCTTTTGTATCAATGGCGCTATGAATATTCCTGTACATACCTATCCATGCATGTGCAAATTACCGCAAGGTATGTCTCTTCCTGCTATACCAGAATACCACTCTGTTAAAATTGTATACGGTGTGTGGATCCCTCAAGGAAAACGGAAGTAATTTAGATTTCCATTCACTCCAGCCAGGTTGGTGTGAGTTTGTCGCCATTGAGAGCTGCTCCACAGAACGTGGACTAAAACAGACCAGCACATTCCAGCTCCAAAGATCAGTATCCTCTTTTGGTTTTCGAAGAATATTGACAAAATGAATCTCTAAAGGAATTATTGTACTTCCATTAACTGCCTTTCTTTGTGTCCTGTGGCTAGGTTATTTTGGGGGGTTTCATATTATGTAATGGCATATCACTTTTTGAGGAATAGCATTCCGTGTGACAAGCTGGGTCTATTTCAGAGATAAAAAGGAAGACTCTCCAAATTTCTTTTCCTGCTCACTGCGTGAAATTCCAACTTCCCATTCTCATTTTTCCATCCTAAGGTTTTACTTTCCTTGAAGAGCAAACACAAGCCTCCTGACGGTACATAAGAGATAAGCAAACTAATAAAGAAAAGCAGAAATATTCTTAATTCCGGAACTGGAAAGAATTGTACCCAGGGTTCTCAAAATGGGGATAATTTGAAGCATAAATAAATAAATAAATGTTGTCAGTGGCATCATCATAGCAAATGACATGGTGACTGTCACAGGCCTGCTTGATCGTACCTGTTCATACAAGTAGGTGGCATCACTCTGACATGATCCCTCAGGGGGATAAATCTAAGTTTCATATTAATATAACCTTCCTGTAGCCCGGAAGAAGGGCAGTGTTTTCTCTAAGACCAAAAAAGTGAGAAAAAAATTAGAAACCCAATCTCCTAAGTAAAAGCCACAGAAGAAAGGCAGCTGATCTTACAGTACAGCCTTCATTAAGCTTTGGTACACGGTTCGTGCATTAGACAGCTGATCTTGTAATTCCACACGGATTTCTAGTTGCTCTGTCACAGGACTCAGAGGTTTTATTTACCTAGAGTTCGCCTGCGTGGGGAAGTCTTTTCCAAACTTACAGGCAGAAATTATTGGAAAAACAACAACAAACCAACGACATTTTAGACTGGCATGTGTTTTAAACTACATTTAAAAAAGAATTCTACAATTTTAAGCCACATGAGAGTGAAGGAATTTATTTTTCACATATACAACTGTGTTGCTGTGACAGTTTTTTCTTGAAAGAAAATGAGGCAGAAGAGAGAATTTCTCACCTTTGTGAGTGGCTTCCTAGCTGTTTATACTTACTTAGCCGTTCGTTCAAAACCTTAACATCCTAACAGCCTAAAATGCAAAGTACGAGCTTATACCGGTCAATAGCTAAGGCTTTAGCACCCAGATGCTGGGGTTTAAATCCCAGCTGTGTTGCTTTCAGCATCTTCTCAAATCTATTCCTCAGTTTTTTAAAATTTTAAAATAGTGATCATTACTAATCTTTACCTTGTGGTGTTTGAGTAGGAATTAAATAATTTAATATAGTTTAAAAAACAGATAGCCTTCTTTTTATTATCTCCTGCAACAAATATTAGCGAGCCTTTTTGTCAGGTACTGTGCTAAGTACTGGTGATATAAAGTTAACTGCCTTGGAAAAGGAGCAGTGTAGGGGGAGACCAGAACTTTCTGTAGAGTAAAAAATACATTCGTATTTTAGTAGGGGCCATTCTTGTATTTATATTTATTTTCTTCATGTAATCTTCAATCCTCCACAAATAATTTTAAAACATCAGTTTATATATATATTTTTAAAGATTTATTTATCCATTTGAGAGAGAGAGAGAAGGTCCCCGTGTGGGGGGTGGGGTGCAGAGGGAGAGAAACTTCAAGCAGACTCCCTGCTAAGCGGGGAGCCCAAGGCACAGCCCTATCCCAGGACCCCCCTTCCCGAGATCACAACCTGAGCCAAAACCAGGAGTCTGATACTTAACCGACTGAGCCAACCAGGCGCCCTGAAAAACATCAGTTTATATTTTTGTTACAGATATACAAACACCCATTCTGTAAAAAAGTAAAAAGAAAAAAATTCCTCCTTCATCAAGAGATTCCTTTCCTCCTTACAGATTTTCTTATGTCCCACTGAGAGACTGAAAGTCCAGACTGGAGTGAAGTCAGATACGTAGGCCGCCATTACTGTCCTCTGCAAGCTCTGTGCCTGTAAAAAGAGGGACTTTGCTAACACATCTGCCCTCTCAGTGACAGGTTGGAGAAGAAGCTACTTCTAGCTCATGTCTTCTTCCTGGTTCAGATGTTTCACATTTGGGTGGGTTTAATGGGGGTCAAGGTCACTGTCCAGGTGTGATCTATAACCTGCTCTCTTGGGATCTGTTCAAATCCATTGTTAGAAACAAGCCCAGCTTCCAATTTCTTCAAGTGTCTCATTGTTTAAATTATTAAGTATTTAGCCTGATAACACTATTTGCAGTTCAAATATTATTCTTTGCTGATGTTTTATCTTATCAGTTCCATGTATTCACAAATGATGGGAAACATGACTTAGCTCCCCTTCCCCAATACTTTAAGGGTAGTTTAATGCAGTGAAATCTCAAGGTTTACAAAAATAGAAATTTTATTTGAAATAATGGACTGGCATTTAGGGTCAGAAATATGCTGTAGCATGCACCCGGCCATGTAACCAAGTACTTGTAAGACAGTATAGCAGATCTTCACTGTTCTGAAGAAATTTGCAGAGTGCTTCTGGAATTTGCTAATTAACAAAAGCTCGGTTCCCTCTTGCTGTGCCTTACCTCCTTGTGTTTCTTACCCTAAATTCATCAAATGGAATATTGTAAATATCAACATATGCTTCCTTGATTTGTTCTGACTTTTCTCATCAGGAGAGAACCTCATTTTTAAACAGCTGTATTCCTGATTCTGTCTTGGCTGACAGAATGAGCTTTTCACTGGAAGAGAAATAATGTATGGGAAGTGTCAGAAACGGTAATATTTTATCAGGCCCTTACATGGGCACTGAGAAGATGATGATTGCTTCCTTGTCCCAACGTTCTGTCTCTCCCACGGAAGCGTCTACTTGCTTCAGCTGATATTAAGGTAATGAAGAGACCCATCCTTGGGAAGATTCTTTGAAAATCTAGCAGTTGCCGTGATGACTACATTTCTTCTAGTGGCACCTGGAAAAGAAAGTCTTTTCTCTCTACTGCGAAAGCACAATTTTCAGATCTTTTCAGTAGGGCTTGAGTTTCACTATAATTCTTCAAAAAGCTGCTATTATTTGGGGGTACTTCTGGTAATTCCCATGAAAATGGTAAACTGCAAAGGCCTGAAGGCTCCGTCACTAGCAGGGCGTGTTGGGGAGAGGGGCATCGGCTTTGATGTGTTAATTACACGGTCCCTCTGTCTCCTTAGTCCTCTTCCTTAAAACCTGTGTGAAATCAAGGTAAAAATCCCATGATAGGTATCCTTGCAGGAATGTAGCCTATGGAAAGGAGAGAGGATCCTTCCAACTGTTTTTCCTCAATCAAGACCACCCCTAGGGTATGCAGAGCCCCAGGCAAATGTTTGTTTTTTGCAGAGCCTGTGTCTATATACAGACGACTTTGTTTGTTTCAAGTTTTTATTTAAATTCTAGTTCTATAATGACTACTTAAAAAAATGCATTGCAACATTGAGGTAACATATAGCACTTCTCAATGATGATTTAGAATAATTAGTAGAGAAGAGGTTCTCCTGTATTTGGTTATTGGCCAATCAGAACACAGGAAGAGTCTTCCTAGCATCCAGAGACCCTCTCGTTCTGTTCAGACTCAGGCATCCTCTTTCCAGGTTCTTAACTGTTAAACGTAATAATGTTCACCATGAGAATAAGGTAGCGATGACTTAATTCACAATGCCACAGCGGTTTGGATCCTGTTTATATTAAAGCGATGTTGATCTTTGTACTTCTAAACTTCACCAGTACCGCTGATTTCATTTATTTGGTGCTGACTGCCGCATGACTCCTGACGTGTATCCTACATCCTGCTGCCCATCCCACAAATATTGGCTTTCAAGGATGCTCTCAAACGTTGTATTTGGGCTTTCATGATGATTTGCCCAGAAATGCAAGTCTTATTCAGAGCACGCAGAAAATGTGAACAAGAATTCATTTTCTGGTCATACAGAATTTATTGCGTGGAACTTTGTAGCATACAAGTAGAACAGATACATCTTCCAGACATGTCACCTCTTGAATTCTTTAGGCCATAATCACTGCCTTCCTAGATCGTGACCTCTTTTAATGTTGACAGTCATCCTGCCTTCTGCACATGGCCCACCATGGAGAGGAATATACAGGGGGAAGTGGACAGAGTAGGAAAAGTGATTCCTGCAAGGGAAGTGTGCTCCTCACCCAGCATGGGTAAAGATAATGCAGAGGGTGCCTTGTCAGCACATGGATGGGAAGGGGTCATAGGTACTGGAGAGCAATGGATGTTCCAGGAAGAGGTAGGCGTGGCCACCCTGAAGGACTGCCTGCCCCATGGTGCAGAGCTGTGAAGGGGGTGGGGTAACTCTCCCGAGTGTCACCGTGGGCAGGGAGGGTGCACTGGGTAAAGGATGCCAGTACCACCCTATCATCCTCAGGTGCCGTAGACCCAAGACTATACACGGTCGGCATGTGTGGAGAGCCCACACATACCGCTGAAGCCGGAAAGGTTAGCCCAAAGCCTGAACTTGTCCTTTACCTATCGTGAATAAGAATCTATATAAATCAGTAGCCAGCAGCACTGTCCAGGCAGCCCAGTTACCATACCGGACAATGGGAATGATTGATTCCAGCTCACCACTGGGAACTCTGTCCCAGCCACAGAACCCCACCACCACTGCATAGGCATGTGCCCTGGAGCTCCTGGAGCACTGGTCAACCTAATGCTGGAGGGAGGTGGAGTAGGAGGATTAGAGGGTTGGAGGGCACCTCAAAGAGAACAGGGTACAGAAACGGATCCCTGTGGGTTTTGACCAAGACTGGGGGCACCCAGCCCAGATGGTGCTGTGGCCCCTATTGGTCTCAGGTGCAAGAGGGGTCTTGGAAGAAAATATTGAGGATGACACTCCAAAAAGGAAAGCCCCCTGATATGCAATAGGGGTCCCACTTCTTTGGGTCTAACGGCCTCAGTGATAATGGGTGTGTGTGGGGATGGACACATGATTAGACTAAGTGTGTTTGAACTCTGTGTATTTTACTATTAGCTGGCTGGTTGCATTCTCTTTTTCTCTCCCACCTGTCATCCATTCATCCAACTGAGTGCCTTTGATATGACCAGCAGGGTCAAATCAACTAACCTGTTAGACATTAAGGTAAACAACATTTTTAGGAGCTCAAGAAAATGTTCTAATTGCTTTTATAAATCACAAGAAAGAAATGAACTTTTAGGTTCAAGAAAATGTTTTAATATATGACATGTATTCATTTTTATACCAACACATTCATAAAATATCATCTTTAATTTCTTTTTATGGGGGAAGGTGCTCATAAATGCTATCATGCTCAGAGCCCAAGGAAGTCAAAATGCAGCCCTGCTGGCCAGCACTATCCTAGGAGCTAGGGATGCTGCAGTGAGCAAGGACTTTTGTGGTATATGAGCGTGGAGGAAGGTGGCAAAGAACATGGGAAGTTACATGACAGTATAATATATTCTTCCAACAGAGGTCTGCCCAAGGAACTACGGAAGGCTAGGAAGCAGGGTTGGGGGTATGTCTGTGCAACTCAGTGATGGGTGGGGGAGGATTGTCTCATTTCACTCTGGTATGTAGCCAGTTCGCCGGAGTTTTTACCTATTATTCTTGTAATTGATGCAGATGATGATCCGAATGTATTATAGGCAGCTATTAAAGTCAGCTACTGGTAGAGATTTAACTTTGATACTGGTTGCTTTGAAATTTAAGCATCCCATCTGAAAGCATTTTTGAAATAATTGTGAAATGTGTAATAAATGTACATATAATTTGCTACCTGGCTCTGTGTCCATGATTACTTCCAGGTTCTTCAAACTATCCAAATCAGTGGTAATCCTAACATACCATACTGAAGCTTTGGAGAATGGACTAGACATCTCCAAGCGATGCCTATTTAAATACCTCCCAGGGTCATGATCTCATTACCTCTCAGCCTAGTCCACAAAAGATAGCTTTGTACCTTAGTCAGTTCTCTTTGAAACTTCTTACTATAAACAGCAACAACAACGAAAACCCTCTGTGTGTCTGTTTTGCCATCACAGGTGATGATGTAATATATACACCTCATTAGTTTAGGTTGTATTTAATGATAACAGAGTTCCCATCAAACCATAAAAGTATAATTTATTTACATTTTGTTTAATGGAAACAGGGATTTGACGAAAGACATGCACTTTATTTCAACAAGCCAACGTTTAGTGACCATCTACTCTTGTGCCAGACGCCGTACCAGGCACTGAGGGCCCATAAATATACAACGGACAGTTCTTATCTTTAAAGAACACAGAATTTAGGGGAGAACATGGCAAGAGAATCAGTGATTGTAATACCGTTATGGTCGCCTTCAATGGCAGATGGGCTCTCCTTACCCAAAGTTTGGTTTGGATTCTGAGACTTCTGATCACACACACACACACACACACACACACACACTGGGCTATGAGAAGTTTTACTGCTTACAAAATTGTGGTCTCGGAGGTGCGCAGAGCAGTTCTGGCCGGCAGATCTGGAATGCCTTGAGAGAACAAGGAAAGGAGACTCACTGGGCTCACAAAGCGCTCAGTTAGGTGGGGAGGCTCAGTTAGGCCAGCGTGAGAGTTCCTGCACATACACGGGGGTTTCCATGGTTCGGATCTGCTGGCGCCAAAGGAGGAGCACCCAGGCTTTCTTATCACCTTGTCCAAATGTGCGACACAAA
>NW_024423344.1:52392681-52445700 GCF_017311325.1 Ursus maritimus
AGCTTCCACAAAAAAAAAACAAAAAAAAAAAAAAAAAAAAAAAAAGCCAGATCCCTCATTCCAGATACAGTGTGATAAGAAGTGCTATACGGGAGGTTTCCAAGGGGTGCCTATGTCCCCTGAGCATTTAATTCAGCCTTGGAGGGTTTAAAAGAGTTCCTGGAAAATAGTGCTCTTGAGTGAATCATGAAGGGTGAGAGGAAGAGTGAGGGCACGTTAACCATGAAGATCAACTCAAGGCAGCAGAGTACCTACCACGCTTGGAGCGTCAAGGGTGCGTTTTAGAAGGTGACTATTGGAATCCGAAAGCTGCCTGAGGTTTAATAAGAAGGAAAGAAGTAAAAGCCCTATCAGTGAGAGGTATATGGCTTGATTAGGTGACCTTCTTTTGTTAATCATAGTTTAAAATAGTATGATAGTCTTAGTATGATAGTCATCATAGTCTTGGGGTGTTTCTAGTAGAAGTTGTGCCATGAAGAGAGGTTGGAAAGGCACGGGGATGAGAACTTCTTGGTCGGTCTTCTCGTACTGCAGAGACCACTGTGCTTTCCCAAACTGTTTTGATACCTCTCCCAGGGGAAGGAAGTCTGTGTGGTTTAAAAATGAGAACAGGGGATTTGGATATATTCCACCTTCTGCTGAGTAGAGAATTACCAGACTAACAAAGTGAAGTTCTAAGAGTGAATTTCAGGCTTGGCTCCAGTGGAGGCACGGGGCTGGGTTGGGCGGGAGGGGAGGGAATGAATAGTGTGATGCTTTCCTGGAGCATTGAAATCACAGGGGCAGCGCCTGGGTGGCTCAGCTGGTTAAGCCTTGGACTCTTGGTCTCTGCTCAGGTCG
Organism: Ursus maritimus; assembly: GCF_017311325.1. Lineage (NCBI taxonomy): Eukaryota > Metazoa > Chordata > Mammalia > Carnivora > Ursidae > Ursus > Ursus maritimus. Next base: position 52,393,522 of record NW_024423344.1, read on the forward strand.
TATTCTCATGGGTCATGACATTGAGCCCCATGTAGGGCTTCACACTTAGCATGGGGTCTGCTTGAGATTCTTTCTCCCTCTCCCACTGACCCCCTCCCCCTCTCAAATAAATCTTTAAAAAACTAAAATCACAGAAAAGCCAGGTACGTGTGGTTATAAAAAGAAGACCCGGTTCTAACTCTTTAGAAATGTTCAATTTAGTGGAGGAGGACCAAAGAAGGATTAAAAATAATCCTCAGAAGTAGAAGGCACTGGAATTGCCAAGAGGAGCTGGAAGCTGCAGGGAGGCTAAGTTCCTGCTGTGTCCCTCCCACTAGCTTCCCTTCCTCCTATTTCTGACGTGCAACTCAGAACTCCACCTTCAGGACATCTGAGAAAGGAAGATGAATACTCATCAGATATTTGTGATATGTAGTCACAGTTTCCTAAGCAGATTCCTCAGAAACTTCTCAGCCAGGAGCCTTTGTATTGCTGTCTGCATTTCAGGTAGCTCTTCTGGAAATGCTTGTGTGATACCGGAATTGGCTGCCATCAAACCTTGGGCTCTGCACTGCTGGGGGCAAAAGAAAAGAGTGATAAAAGCTAGAACTGGTCTGCTGAGCAAAGGCTCCTTTTTTTAAACAGGAGGCTAGGAGTCGGGGGCAGAGGGATTCGATTAAAGGAAGAAAACTTCCTGTGACCAAGGCAACCAGCAGGCCCCACAAAGCCTGTGGGAGCTTGTGGGGAGAGGGATGAAGAACTCCTGTAGACTTGTTTCATCAAGATGTTACTGTTCTTAATCAAGGGTCCTAGGTGACCCTTAGGCAATTAACTCATGGTCCAGTTGTCCTATTATGTATCTTCAGCTGATAATACGTTCTCTTCTCTTTTCCTAACACTGCTAAATTTGAGATGTGGTTATGAACGGCTGCATTCAGCATTAATGTAATCCTGGTGCTTAATTCATTTCGTTCTCTTATAGCTGACTGAAAAAAGGAGGAAATTATTTCAATCAAGGTTTTATCCTTTTAAGAGAAAAGGGAATAATTTAAATATGTGCAGCATGCCGTTTCTAAAACCAGGGCAAGTAGCCTAATGAAATAATTCTGACCATATGAATGAATCTCCATTTCATTTTCATTGCCAGGTGTAGCCAACTGGAGCTGAAATAGCTCGATCAATGTGCGTTCAAGTGATCATAGGAAAGTGATTCTAAAGGTTACTGTTTTAGCAAAGTAAAATTTCAAGAGCATAATTACAAATATATGCCTTCATAATAGTAGGCATTTTTAAGATTGCATGAATTTAAGGAAAAGTCAAATTTACAGTTTCTAGTTAACCCAGGGGTCAATATCAAACAAACTTTGAACTGAAAAGGAAGGCAGAGAAAAAAATAGATAGGGAAGTATTTGTTTAATAATATGGCATTTAACCAGAAGAAAACATATTTTGTACCTCAATGCGCCATTTCGCATTAATTTGAGGTATTTCATATTGTAGTCTCCCACTCCCTTCAGTACTGTTTAAATTTTTACCTACCAACTTGTAAGAGATAGGTTCATTAGGAGAAATATGATTAATTGGGTATTTTCTATGACTCATCAGGGCAAGCATGTTTCATTAATGGTATAGGGTACCCTGAATATGGCCAGCACAAAAGATACTCAAAATGCATAGAAAATAATAAATATTTATTGGATTAGACTGTCAAGAGCAAAGATTTTGCCCACTAGGCTGGATTTACGATGTCAGGAACTTTAGCTAAATGTCTAAGAGTTACATTTTCCGGAGGAGATGATATTCAGGCACAGTGGAAATATTTAGAATTAGAAGAAATCTATGGCCATCTACAGCTGCTCTCTTAGCACGTCTAGGAAACATGATGACTAACCTATGGGCTTCCAGGTAATTCCTGAAGATGCTTCACTTTATAGCTCTTTGATCTCGTTAACTACAGAGCAAAATGGGAAGGAAAGATGAAAAATGGGTTCTTGGTGAGAAGCATTTTGTTTTTCATGACATTGCTCAATGTGTTTTGAATACTTTTCCTGGGAATACTGATGGACTTACACATTTGTGTCCATACTCCTTCAACTGCCTTCCTATTGCCAATTGGCATTTAAGAGTTTTTCTTTTCTTTTCTTTTTTAAAGAATTTTATTTATTTATTTTTGAGAGAGAGAGAGATAGAGAGCATGTAAGCACATGACCTGGGGGAAGGGGCAGAGGGAGAGGCAGACTCCCCCCTGAGCAGAAAGCCCTATGAGGAACTTGATCCCAGGACCCTGGGATCATGGCCTGAGCCAAAGGCAGATGCTTAACTGACTGAGCCACCCAGGTGCCCTATGAGTTAGTTTTTCTAAGTCTTGGGAAGGCATCTGTGGCCACCTCTTAGAGTGGAACCCCGGAGTAATCCAGACTTTTTAGCGATCCTTAGCCTCATTAATACCTGGTTGTAATCTATCCCTCCTGTGTACTCTCTTCCTTGATGGACAAAATTAGTGATGTGTCCAATACGTCAGATTTAAAATTATCTTATCCAAGCATGAAGTTGAATTGGAATCCCAGAATTGGGTCTAAGAAGTGAGGTCCATGTGAGCAACCAGTTTGGGCTCTAGCAGAACTAAAGTTTAACAAATTGTTACCACCCCCTTAATAATTTTCCTCAATAATGAATAAATATATTAATGTGAAGGTTATCTTAGGTGGATTCTTAAAATATTCTGACGAATTGGTTTAATCATGCCAAATCAAAAGATTGAGAATCCCAAGTGTCTGAAATTCAGGTATCTGAAATATGTATGGTTAATACAATTATAAAAACAATGAAGTCAGTTCTATTTAGTGAAAATATTATTAAATCTCAGTAATAAAAATTACCTTGAATCATATTGAAATATGGTTGCATTTTGGCTTGCAGCCTAAAAAGGGCTTTAAGTGTGATACATTTATGTTACATAAATAGAAGCTCAATTAATATTTATTCGGTGGAATAAATAGTGCACACCTGGTATTAAATATAATAAACTTTGGACTCATTTTCAGAATGGTCAAATCAGCATTCTTCTGGATTTTTTTTTTTTAGCCTTGCTCTGCCTTTTTCCTGTTTTAACTTCTCCTCTCTTCTCACTCTAAATATACCGTTCCTTCTAATATTTGAAAAAAAATGTGAATATTCTGAGGCTCTCTAGCCAAAGTATCTTTTAGGTAAAAAATGTTTTCCCCAACTGGTATGTTAATATAGTAATATCACTGAACTTTTTGTCATTTCAATAATAGACACTTTGCTGTTTATTTCTACTAATCATTTGTTCAAGGGATGGGAGTGGGACACTTGATCTCTTGAGCATGGTCCTTCAGGCTGGGGTTGACACTTTATTTCTGCATCAGGCCACCAGCTGTGAGTGAGGATGCAGATTTGTCCTCAGTTTCCCCAAGATAGAAACTCTCTGTGTTCCATTGTTCCGATAAAGAAAAAACAAGTAGTATAAACTTGTCAACCAGTGACAAAATCTTTTTTGATGGTTTAGCAAAATACAAGAACTATGGTTTCTGGGATGAGAAACTATGAACTAGATGCTCATTCTTCTGATGATGGATATAATTAAATATTTGCCACTGAATCATGATAATGAGGTGATTTGATAGTCAATGAAATGACATAGTCTTTATGGCCCTGTCTTTTCAGTCTTTCCCAACAGCAGAAAAAGAAAGCATCAAACAGTGTCTTATTCTCATGTATTTGGTGAGTTGGGAATTTGGACAGGGCACAGCAGAGATCGTCTGTTTCTGCTTCACCATATCTGAGGCCTCAGCAAGGGAAGATTTGAATAATTGGGCACGATTCAAAATACTAGAGGCTACGATCATCTTCACATGTATGTCTGGCATATGGCAGAGATAACTCGAAGGCTTCACTTAGGTGGTTCTATCGACCAGAACTCTCACACAGGGATTTTCCATGTGGTCTGAGCTTACCCACAGCATGGTGGCTGCTGGGTCATTGGACTTATGACATGGTGGCTCTGGGCTTGTGAGTGTTTACTCCTGTAAAAAAGGTGACAGCCATGTGACCTTTTAGGACCTAACGTGGGAAATCACATATTGTCACCTCTACTATACCCTTTTGGTCAAGCCTTTCGTGAGCCCAGTCAAATTCAAGGGAAGAACAGACCTCATCTCTTGATGGGGGCAAGTTTTGGAGATTCTGGCCATGCTTTAAAACAAACCCAGGAGGAATGGTTTTCTTCTGAAATAGCCTTCTACGGTATTGTGAATGAGGCTCAGTTAGTCCTTCCTTGTTTCCTCATGGACTCTTTCTATGAACGTGCAGTTCTTCCCACTCAACATGTGATAAATACGTCACCTACATGAGGGAAGAGGGTGAAATAAATGTTGCTGAATGCTAACTGATTATATGTGTCCTATTTACCCCTACTAAACTCATGTCAGTATTAGCTCTGCCTCATCTCTTCCAAACTTTCTTAGAACCCTTTGGGAGAGTTTCTTTCCCGAGTCATTGAGATTTTGGAGAAAGTTTGACTTGGTTGGCTCAGTTTCCCAAAGATTACGTATCTCCAATCTGCTAAATATGTTTGACCACCATCCCTGAAGAAACTCCCAGATTCTCTCGCACACTTGTTGCCCTTTCTTTAAAACAGAGGAAATTGGGATCCAGTTGATGGAAAAGAACTCAAACTTCTGCTTCTGTGATAAATATTAACATTATAACAAGAGATGTATGAATACCCCAAAGTGTTAAATGTTTTACAAGAAAGTGTGGAATCTTTGCAGGAAGAGGTTAGAGTCTCCGTCCTTAAAGGAATTTACCATCTTATGTGAAAAGGTAGACAGGCAGATTCACCCTCTCAAAAATGTCCAGCTGCTGTACACGTGGCACGCAAACACGTAACTAGTTTAGCCATTCTTACTGGGCGGCTGAGCCAGAATGCACCAACGACTGGAGCTGGGCAATATTAACAAGGAACACTCACTGGTGAAGGTGAATCTTGGGCGGGGAGGGGAATCAAGTTCCATTAGTGATGAGGTAGACAAAGCACAGTGGGAAGAAGATCCAGAGGTCTCTCTGGGGTTCAAAAAGGATGAGATATTTTCAGGTCCATTTTCAGAGATGTGTGCTTTTTGACCAAATTGAAACTTTGGGCCCAATTCTAACTCTTGTAAATATTTTCTACCTAATTAGGTTCCTTGACACCAACTCTCACCTTCTTCTAGCTACCAAGCCATGGATTTCATCAAAGTGAGGTTGGTGCTTCACTGGAGCCCTGGTGTCTTATGCAGAATCTAGAACGATACATGAATCCAAGATGTGCTGGTTACATTTCAATGGAATTAGATGACCTTGCGCAGACTTAGCCCTTAGCCTCCCAGGACCAGCTTACACCCGCTGAGGCCTCTGTTTCCGGAATTTCCGGAATTGCCCTAGGGATATTCTTGGATCTGCTTTATAATCTGAAGTCGTTGCATAAAACAATCCTGTTCCTTTGAAAGTCTACATAGCTGTTTTTATATTTTTTAAAAAGATTTATTTATTTATTTATTTATTTGACAGAGATAGAGACAGCCAGCAAGAGAGGGAACACAAGCAGGGGGAGTGGGAGAGGAAGAAGCAGGCTTCCAGCAGTGGAGCCTGATGTGGGGCTCGATCCCGGAATGCAGGATCACGCCCTGAGCCGAAGCAGACGCTTAACGACTGCACCACTCAGGCGCCCCTGCATAGCTGTTTTTAATTGAGCCGTCCTATCATGCTGGTTGTGCTCAATGATTTTTTTTGAGCATACTGGTCCTTGTTGAATGAGCCCAGGGCCTGAGCCAAGCTTTTTGGAAAAAGTAGAAAAATAAGAAATCTCAGATGTTGTGATTTTTTTCCTCCTAGGGGGGAAAAAAAAAAAAAAAAAACCCACCACCCCGAAAGTCAGATGTATATATACCGCTTTCAAAATACTTACAAGAGATTGTAAGAAAGGTCCCATCCAAATTTTATAATTATTTCTCCCTCTTTCCACTTGATATATTTTTGTTTTTAGCATTTTCATTACTGATTTTCTGTGGAAACAATTCTAGGTTTCAAGGCTTGCTGCTTCTCCTGGCGCATATGCATTTCGTACTTATCTAAGGGCTTTTATCATTTTCAAGAAGGCAAAGCTAATGAAACCTCACATGTCACAGTGTTTCAAGTGCAGGACTAGCCCACAGAAGCCCCACTGGGGGCCAAGGCTGGTTCAAGATTCTTTTTGCTGAAACATTGCGGCTGCTACAATCCCCAGCTGGCACCTTGTAGCAAAGCATAGGACGGGTTAGTCTGGGCCCTGACAGGGTTATCAGAAAAGCCCCCAGACGAAAGACTAACTCTGACACTCACAACGCTCACAATTGACTCACAAGAAAACAAAGTGATTCTGTCCCATAGTCTTAGCTGTGCCCAGGTCGCCATCTTGCCTGGCTGGTTTTGTTGATGGCAGCATAACCTGACACAGATTCCAAATGTGGAACCCCTTCCAGGCACCAAGCCGTGGTAGATTATATAACTAACCTGGGATAGGATCGGGTTTACCAGAGGCTGGTAACTAGCCATTTACCATTATTGGCCTTCGCCAGAGACATCCAGAGAGATCTTGTTTTTCTTCATAGGACAGTAAAATGGTTCAAAATTTTACACAGCCAAATGAACACATCGTTTATTAAGATTTATTTTCCATGTAAAATCAATAGTTCATTAAAAAATACATTCTTTAATCTCTTTTCCAGCTGTGCATCTATTCTTCGTCAAGGGTGGTGGTAATATTACAGGCGAAAGAAGACAAAGCGCCAAATAAATAGCAAAAGGTGAAAATTACAGTTTAGTAAGTCATCTCATTAATTTGAGATGTCGAGAGACATAAACTCAGCAATCAACACTTAGGATTCAGTGTGTTTAGTTCTCTGACTCTCTCTGGAAAGGATCGTGGTTTCATGTTACATCTGGAAGGGAGTGGACATTAAAAATGATTCCTATTCTTTACCCCACCTCAGCCCACTTGTCTGTGTTTTATGGCTTACAAATGTTACAAAGTGGAAGTGGGAGAGAGAGGGAAGAGTGGCCTGTGAAGGGGAATTTGTCCAGATCTACTCCCAAAGGGCCGGGAAGCTCCTGCGTTTGCCCAGGTTTTGCATTAATTCGAAGGACTCTCGGAGGTCTAACCTGGATCTAGGCATAAGTGAAAATGTAAAGTGATCTGGGGCCTGAAGTCTAAGTCTGTGTCCTTAGCTTTATTGCTCTGCACTCCCCTCCTCACAGTGGACCAGAGCCAACCCTAACTTTTTGAGGACATGCGGGTAGAGAATGATTGAGTTTGAAGTTGTGGGAATTATTTTGACCTCACGTAAAACCTTGTATTCTTATTAATAATAATGATACATAGGTATAGAGCTTCATCATTTTCCAAGATACTGTCACTTCTAGTATCATATTTGATCAAACAACTTAGATAAAGAAAAAAGTATCCTCATTTCATAGAGCAATTTACAGAGCCTCTACAGGGATAAATACTTTCCACGAGATGATTTAGCCACTTTCCATTAAAGGGCTTTTGTGACTCTCCCCAGCATGTGTTCCTTGAACAGGCAAGTTGTGTTAGGCAGCATAATGGCCTTTCAGAGATAACCACATCCTAACCCAGATCTTGTGAAAATGTTACTTTACATTGCAAAGGGTGTTTATGGTTACATACGGAATTAAGGTTGCTAATCAGCTGACTTGAAAATAGGGACATAATCCTGGATTATCCAAGTGGGTCCGATATAATCACAGTGTCCTTGAGAGTGGGAGAGAGAGGCAGAAGAGGCTGTCAGAGTGATGCAGGGTGAGAAGCACTGGATCTGTTGTTGGTGGCTCTGACATGGGGGACAGGCCACGAGCCAAGGAATGTAGGTGGCTCTGGAGGCTGGAAAGGGCAAGGAAATGTACTCTCTCCCATAGCCTCTGGGAAGGAGTGCTGACACTGGATTTTAACCCAGTGAAACTGCGACAGACTTCTACCTTACTGTGAGATGATGTATTTGTGTTGTTTTAAGCTGCTAACTTTGTGGTGATTTCTTACAGCAGCAATAGAACACTAATGCACCGGTGCTGTGGAATGTTGTATTAACACGAGGTTTCTGAGACAACGGTATGCTGGTAAATGTGTAAGAACCAGCTCTCCAGGGAACGAAAAAAAAAAGCCCTATTAGTGCTCATCACTTTTCATGGTGTAAATACTCCCACTGTTGCTGATTTCAAATGACCAGTGACATCGTCTATCTCAGAGTCGGGAAGAGATGCCCACAATGTCTCGTGAGCTGGTGGCAGCCCGTGGCGGTTGGCTACGGGGATATGTTGGGGAAACCTAGAGCGGGCCCTTTCAGCATTGCAACGAGCACCTTAGGTTTACTAGCGGTAACGCCTCAGAGAAGTCCGCTTCATGTTACGCAACCCAGCACTCCAGACTTACTTGACAATGTTCTTTTCCCTGAATAGCGGACGGTAAGTGGAAAGTTGGTGACAAAATAGTTATCAGCTGTGTCATCTGTCCCCTCCCAACCCAGATTTCTTACACTCTACTAAAACATCTACCCAATTCATGAATGCCATTTACTTTTTTCTTCTTATCCATCTCATGAGAATCAGGGAATGTGAGTCCAGGGGTAATAACCTAAGACAAACTGAACTAGGGATAGATACTCGTGGCTTGCCATCATCACTGACCGCCCAGTTTGCCAGGCAAGGCACGTAGAGCAAACAGCTGAGGGATCCATGATCTATGTTGACATCAGAGATCTAGTAACTGAGGCTCTCGTCTTTTCTATCATGATCAGTCCAAGTTGTCAACTGAGGGAGGGTCCCCTTGCTTCAAAGAGCCCATCTTTTGAGTGCTGGGTGTTAGTGTAATAGGATAAATGACATTTGCCCAGTGACTCCTACTTCATATAATTCCCTCATAGGCTTTTCAGAAGCTTGGAGGAATCTTTTGATAATGATTTAATTTTTCCCTGAGCTTGTTATTTCTGCTGATTGGGGCATAGGGGTGGGGGTGAGGTGCATTAATCTTGCTAATTAACTGCATTTCTGTCTCTTCCTGTTTAGATTATTTCTTTTGGATGACTCAGTCTCTTTAGGGTAAATGTTCAGTCTTTCAGATTTCTCAACCGTTTCCCTGCTCTTCCCCGGGATGGTGTCATATGTCTCAGGGTTGGGGGCTGAGGGAAATCATATAATCCTGTGGCAGTGGGTAAGTCGGGCTTCCATGAACGCAGGTCCTTGTTCTGTGTGCTGTTCTCGGGCTCTGTGGTGAGGAAGTTTGTCAGTTCTGGCCCACTGGGGTCTGCTGACATGTGGCTGGCTCTGTGTGTCCTCCAGAGAGATCGTGCTGATATCCACACCTGACATTTGTGGGCATGGACCTTTGCTTGCAGTCTCATGTCTCCATGCTTTGCTGCCCATGCTTCCAACCCAGACTACCGCCAGCCCTCCCGATACTCTGTGGGCTCTCTCTGGAGCTCACAGGATTCAGGCGTGTCCCTCACTGAGAACTGCTACTGCAGACTCTTTTAATAAAGGACATCTCTTGTCGCTTCATTGTCCTGCTGGTGGCATGTGGCTGAGACACAGAGACAGATGTGGGTCTTACTCCTCCCTCAGATTGTACCAGAGAAAGGTTGCTAACTCCAAGGTTCATGGGTCTCCCAAGATGTCAGGGGGTGGTGGGGACTAGACACTTCAGAAGCTGGTTCTGCCATTACTGACTACCATTTCTGTGCTTCTTTTTGCATTCTGCCATGCTCGGAGAAGTAGTTTTCCATTAACTGCCTTTCTGTTTGAAACATTTCCTAGGCCACATCTATTTCAATAAGCTTCATGGCTTACCTTTCATTGGTGGCAGAAATAACCTTTTTGTATCAGGGAAAAATTTTTAAAATATGAGGTAGCCAGTTGTGTTTTCTCATGTAAGAAATCGTGGAAAAACTAGGAGGTAAGAATTACCTAGCATGGAAATACACTAACTTGTAATCCTGGCTATTCCCATTATACTTGCCAATAGAATTGTGCAAATGAGGACATAAAGCTCCCCTCCCCCACCCCCAGTCCCATTCCCCTTATGAGATCACTGGAGAATTTAAGCTCCATTGAGTTTTATGCCTATTATGTTTGTGTGTGTGTGTGTGTGTGTGTGTGTGTGTATAAATTTGATTCATTCATGGGAGCTCAAGTGGTATGATCCTAGTGGACATTAGTATTCATAATTTGCTTTTAATAGACTCAGAGGAATATCTTTATTTTCCAGAAAGACCTCCCCCACCTCTTTATCCCTCTAGTAATTTGTATTTTGTTCTATTAGCATATTTTACACCATATTATAATTAGTTGTTTTCACATCTTCCTTGCTCTCTCCCAACATCTCCCCACATAAATAGTAAGCATGTATGACCGTAAGAGACAGAATCTTATGGTGTTTATGTCTATATCTTTCGTGTATGCATGCCAGGTAGTGTACCTGACACACGGTAGCTGCTCAATCCATGAATGGATGAAGTGACTTATTAGGTAACCTTTCAGCAAATAGGCAATCGAGAAAAAAGATCTCATGCCATTATCAGTATCAGGTCTCTGGTAGAGGCGTGATAACTCAGCCCTGAGACCAACTCATGAGGAAGTGAATCACAGCCGACTGAAAACCTCATTTTAAAAAATGGGACATTTTCATCGGTTTGATAATGTGGATTGACTGTGAATATGGACTATCCTACCAACGGTAAATATTGAATGGGGTTTTAGAGCAATATTTTTTATGACAAAATAAGCATAATCAGAGCAAACGGTATTCTTTCTAATATTTAGACACCATAAACACCGACGTTTGCTACCATTATAATTGTTGTTGCTGTTGTTGATACTACAAGAGTATATTGCTACTACCTCCTGTCAGTAGCTGTTTTTTTATTTAAAGAATTTAAATAATGGATGCCTACTTATAAAAAAAGTGATAAAGCACAGGTAGGTTTAAAAAAGAAAATATACAGATTGAAGATAATCACCATTAATAGCTTGTTCTCTATATTTATGCCTCCCAGAAAAAATTGCATCATGTTGTATTTACTATTTTACAAAGTGCTTTTTGGTTTGATTTAATAACAATAATATTGTTGACTCTTTTTAATATTTTCCTTGTTCTAGTCTAAATGCTAAGTTGTACTGACTTATTAATACATTTTTCAATTTTATGAGGTATTTGAATATTTTTTCTCATAGTAAAAAAAGCCACTTGGCTTCATTAGTAGGATTTTCTATCTGTTATACCCGAACAATCTTTTTTGCCTAATTTTTAAACACGAGAAGTAGTTTTTATTGGTCTCTGCAGTTGGTTAATGAGTTATATCCTGGGCCTGGCTTTGAATCTTGGGCTCAGCTGTGATTGTTAGCGAGACCCACAGTTTGCCTTCAGATTGTCTGGATACTGTTGGAACATACGAACCAACTCGAATGTGTGTTGCCTTCAGTATAACGTATGCTAATTGGTTTAAAATACAGGCAGATCTCACGCTGGGTGTTTGCAAGTGAAGAAAGTTTTTAGACTGTGAGCATGCTGTCTGAAGTGTCCCAGGAGGTTAGAACAGGTTCTGCCTGATACATGAACCCGAAATGGCCTTTAGCCCATCTGTCCAACAGGTTACATTGATGTAGGCATTTCTCAAGTATGGAATATCCAAATACGTCAGACCAAATTGATTTTCTTGGAAGCTACACTCAGAATTAAAACAAAAACAAAAAATATTTCTAGTACACTGTAACATTCTAAGGAGAGAGTTGCCACTTATTCGTAATCTGAGATAAATACAACAAGCTGAGCAAAGAGGACCTTTGTACTTTGTGTATAAGGGGGCTTCTGAGCACCTGAGTCAGGAAAACCAAAGTAGGTGGATGAGTGTAGGAAAATTTTAGAAGGACAACTTTATAAGCTCTTCATCAGGACACTACATATAAATTTATATACCTCATACTCAAATAATTTTATACATGCTATTCTCTGCACCATAAGGGGCTGCATAACCTCTAGCCGATCATGTGTTCTGGTAACATCTTTTGGCTTAGTTTGGTATATGAGTTCAGAAAGAACAGCATTGCATTTATTTAAGCATACCATATAGTTAACTTGGCTATCAGAAATGTCTTGCTTTTTATAGTCTAGGATTTATGCTTAGAGCTAGAGAAATTGCCACTTGACAGTGAGTATGTTTTAGTATCACTATCTTGGAGGAAGGTTTGTATTCCCTTTGCTATCAAAATTGGGAATTTGCAGTAGAACAGTGTAATCATTGTGCAGCATTACAAGTCCCATAATGCAATGTAATTGGAAGTCAAAGATTATTTGGGAATGGAAAGCAAAGTACAAAATGACTAGCTGCCTATGAGTGTTTCTAGTTTTTCTACAAAGAGTATTTATAGGATAATATGAACTTCATAAAAGTATCTGCTGTGACTTAGGTTGTACTATAAAATATTTAATTACATTTGACACTAAGTTTGTGTGTGTGTGTGTGCACGCGCACGACACGTGCACGCTATGACATGTGATGCAATGCTAAATGTCTTCTGAAAGATGGAAGCTAATAAGGAGTTGGACCAGCTTCTGGGGTGAATTATTCATGGAAAGTGACATCTGCAAAGCTCAGTGTCTAATAAAAACACAAGGCAAATAAGTAAATGTTTCCTTTTCTTACAGAAATCGATTTTTTTTTGTATGAGACAGATGTTATTACATTACCTTATTCTAAATGACTACTACAGAGTGAAGAATGAAAACAGCATTTTACTTTTTATGTTTATAAAGTGAAGTGATCTAATTTAATTTGCTCATTTTAAATAAAAGACATTTTAATAGTCCAGTAAGTCAGGGTTCTGTTAATTAATGGAGAGTGCTGCAGAAATAGAATACATTTCTGGATATCTCTGCTGTAGGCAAAGATTTACTAATAGCTTTGTGATAACAATTCTAAATTGCAGTGATTATATTTGTTAAATGTAGAGTGTGTGCCCTGAGCTCATTGATGTCTAAGGTCCATTTTTCTTTAAAATTCTATTCAGAGTTATTTCTCAATGAAGTGTAGCATTTTCCAAGTTGTTTGAGAGAAAGAATTTTCTAGTTTTTCTTCAACATTGCTGAAACAGAGTGTTTACATTATTTTAAATTCCTGAAATTGCAAACGAACTGTTGTCCCATCTGTGCAAGTGAATGAGCAAAAATAAACGAGGTTATTTGCTTCAAATTATTTTATATTTTTTACCAGGAGTTAACCATGTTTCAGCTATGAGAAACTGAAATTTAGACTTTCATTGAACTTAAATAGCATGGCAAAAATGACCCCAAAATGGTAGGACAGTTTCTAGGTCTCAGTATAGACTTCGACATGCAGGCTTTGGCACACTGGCCCTCGAGATGCGAGAGGAGCCTGTGAAAAGAAGTAGTTGGCTCTCAAATGCTCCATTCCTGGCATGCTTGGTACTCACCTTTGAGTCTTCAAGGGCTAGAAGCAGACTGTGTACTTGTGATCACTTAAATTCCATCCAGTGGCTGTTGTCACTAAGGTGTCACCAGAAGGGTTTTGGGGGATTATGAAGTGGCTATAACTGTAGGAAGAGATAATTAGAAGCTACAGATGAGCTAGAAAGCAGTTTTGGGGTCAAGCTATGACATAAGGGAATCTCATTGATTCCTTCGGCAAATATTGCATAGAGGCAAAGTAGAAGATACGGCACTACGTTCTATAGAAGTTCTAGCTGTGCTGGCCAATATGTAGCGACTAGTCATCTATGATTATTTCAACTTAAATGTTCATGAATTGAAGTAAATAAAGTTCAGTTCCTCAGTTGCACTGTCCACATTCATGTGCTCAATAGCCATGTGTGGCTAGTGGCTATCACATTGGAAGGTGTAGATAAAAAACCTTTACATCATCGCAGAAAGTTCTAGAGAGTGCTGGCAGGATGGTCAAAGACATGGTCCTGGTGCTCTTCATGCTGATATTCCACCTGAGGAGGTTACATAAACAGCTTCAGTGCCAACAGTGTACAGTATGAGTAATTTGGGAGATAAAGACAAGATAGCGGAATGAGTTCCAAGGAGGGAAAATCAAATCAGAGTGGATAGAAGAGTCCCAGAAAAGGTAGAATTTGAGGTCAGAAGGGAAGAAAGAGTGTGAGTTTAGCAAAGGTAAATTGAAACATTCGCTACGTAAAGGAAGACAGGCGTACAAGGGCAGAGAGAATGGCGAGGAGGCTGTGGTGAAGAGATCATGAGAGATGTGGGCACCAGAAGCCATTGGCGTTCTGGCTGCAAGAGACCTTGAGGTGAAGGGTTGGGCTTTTTCTGAAGGACTGAGAAACCACTAGAATTTTTGAGCAGGGAATGTAATCCAAGTGTTATTTCAGGAAGATATTTCTGGCAGCAGTGTGCAGACGGGATTGGGTAGAGAGAGAAGTTGATAGACCATATTAACACGTGCTGGAAATGGGCCATATGTGCATTGTAAGGACTTGACCTTGAATGTCGGCAACTTACTCTGGACACATACTATAGTGAACCTTGATTAAATATGCTTGTTTCGTAATGGGATTATTGGAAATCCAGGTATCCACATCTCCCTAAATGACTGATTTTTGTACACTTCTCTTTCATTATTTTTACAGTCAGAAGGATACTGATTGTTCATAAGAGCAGAGCACCTGGAGGGACTCAGAGACAAGAAGGTAAGATCAGTGGGAAAAATTAAGCAAATGGAAATAATTCAGGCTGAAGAGCGAGACAGAATTAGACAATTTAGAATGGAACTGACCTGATTGGTTTAGAGAACCGAAATCTTTTCTGGGTAACATCTGACCCCCCCCCCCATGCTTGCCCCACTTACACAGTGGCGAGGTTTGCACCGACTAGTACTGGCCATGTGCGTCTCTTCTCAATTATACTCTCGGCGAGTCTCACGGTAGAGTAGTTACACCATGGAAATTGGCAAATGCTATCAATCAGGATTCTCTCAATCCCAGCAGTGCCACAGAGCTATGTCCCCACTACGCCCACAGGAGCCATGCAGACACGTTTGATCTTGTCTTTAAAAGACAAGACTAAAAACTGAAGATCCTATGATGCTGAGCAGGGAGACGAGTTCTTCCAACCTCGAGTTTATAATTCTGGATATACGTATGGCTCTACAGTGTTTTGTAACATCACGTACACCTTAAGCGACATGGACAAATGCTTCAGAGGTGCGGTTTTTACTTCTATTTTGCCCTTCTTGCTCTGCCACGGAGCAGTTCAGGAGTTGCCCGGAAGAGTGGAGACCCTGTCTTCCTGGCTTCCTTGAACAAGTTTTATGTAGCTTTACCTGTGATTCATGGACCGGAAAGCGGTCTGCGTAGTTCTACTCTTGCTACTCGATGTGTATAGCTTGCCTCCCTTCAAGTTTGGGAATAAGTTCTTTTCTCTTTCAATGGGCTTAGAGGCCTCCCCAACGACAGCCTTGCCTCCAGCAGCAGCGGTGAGCAGCCGTGCCCGCCCGCGGGGGCTGCCGTTTTACTGTACTCTCAGTTGCCATCGGCTGAGTGCTCATGGTGTGCCTGGTACTCTCCTCAACGCTTTCCAGGCACGATCTCACTTAATCCCCCACCATCCTCCTTTTAGTTAGAAACTATTACGCCCCTCTGCCGGATGAAGAAATCGGATCTGAGAGGTTAACAAACTTGCCTGAAGTCTAAGTGATTGAGCTGGGATGTCAGTTCCAATCTCTCGGAAATTGTACTGCTGACCCTTCACCACTAAGTGACATCGTGTGGAGAAAAACTCTTTCCTGGCGGTGATAGACCTACCAGGAGCCATGATGAGTAAAGAATGACAGCCCTGAGGGCTTTGGCAACCAGGAATGAGGCTTTTTTTTTTTTTTTTTACTCTGTGCCCAGAGTGTGTTGCTATTACCTTTATGGGCTTGTGGGGAGAATAAAGCCCAAGGTGCACTGGGACACACAAGGGGAACCTTGTTCGAGAGATCTGACTTCCTTTGAAACCTCACAGGTAATGAGCAGATTCAGTGGTTCTAATAAAACGCCCGTGAGAATTCCCAGATTGAGTCAGGGTCCCAGATTGAGAAAATCTATGACCCGATTTTTCCAAGTCTTGCCTCATTCCAATGCTCTAATATTTAAAAACAATAGTAACAATAACAAACTACGCAGACGCCTGAGATTTCTAAGTAGAAAATAACTTCTGAGATGCAACCTCACAATACAGTTGTGAAAAAGCGTACTTTGTGGATACCTTAGAATGTTCCCGAACGGGGTAAATGACTCTAGCATTCGTAATGCACAAAACGTGCTTGCAAAAGGACCCAATTACAGTAGCAAAGAAGGTTTGTGGAACTGATGCCATTTCGTGAATTGGGTGTGTAACGTGGAAAAGCTATCTGGTTTTATAATGTCTTGTTTGTGTATATTCACACTTATGCACGGACATGCTTGTGTAATAGTAACTCGGTGAAATACCCAGAGGGTGTGGAAATTCCTGCCTAGACTTGGGTTTTTAGACATGCTTCCTTTATTCTCAACACCCGTGCACATGAGAAACTGCAGCTCGAGCGCAGACTTGGCAGGCAGACCCCGTTCACTGTTTTTCTGAAACACTCTTCCTTTCTCTTCAGTGGTACCTATTTGGGGGGCACTAAGCAGCCTCACACTGGCCTCTCAGGCTTCCGAAGGGTATTGAAGACTTGTTTGGAGCACATAATTTATGCTGTGCTGAAAACAGTCGAGGCTGTAATGGTGCCCAGAGAATCCAAGTGTTCTGAAGCCCCGGATCACATTAATATGCAGTATTTCATTTACAACCCCTGGCGAAGTAGGTTTGAGAGGATAATGCCTTGTTTGAATAATAATATAGCACATTTTACTATTCAAAGTGCTTTCACATAAATCATCCTTCTCATTTTATTTTTGAAACAATGAGGGAGATAAGGCCAGGATTATTACCTACAGGGAACCAGAAGCTCAGAAGGGTCAAGTGATTGACTCAAAGTCACATTGCAAGCTCTCAGCAAAGCCGAGATTAGAAGCTGTGATTCTTCATTCTCAGTTCAGCTGGGTCTTTTTAAAAGAATGTTAGTGCCCACAGCTTCATGGGTAGAATACTGAAATTCTCAGGCACGGCCTCTCGTTTCTGAGCGTTTGTTTCTATAGTTTGCTTTTAGCATGAGTTAGATTTTGTGGCCTTAGAAGATGGCAGGAAATTTTGAATAAAAGTTTATAATTTAACCTTCTCTCTTAGTAGATGATTTTAAAATCTGACCCGAAAGCATATCAGTTTCTTAAACTAAATATACAAAATTGGGTACAAGCTAGGTCTAATGATAGTGATTCTTGATACTTCTTTTTCGTCCTTACATTTAATCATAGGCAGGGTGGTGAGTTTAACATGAGACAATTTTTGAGAAAGCACCTGGTGATCTCTGAAGTACTGTAATAGGGAGAGTTGACCTAGGTACTCTTAGTGTCAGAAATTATTTATTTGATTTGTAATTTAATAGTTTCAACTTGTTCGAAATGGTATTTTGATTTGTTCACAAGGTTTCTGTGCTTAGTCCCTTTTCATTATTTTCTTTCAGACATTCCTTTAAATACATCTATATTATCTTACATAATACCAAGCGTGATGAAATATATGTGTTTAGCTATATATATATGCTAGAGGGTTTAGTGTAGTACTGTTCTCTTACACCTTTTTATTTGGATCCCTTCTTGCTCTCCTCCTCATACTCCTCTTGCTCCCCAGTGACCCACAATGACTAAAATATTCATCTTTTAGGTATTTTTACCATGTTTGTGTAATTGCAAGTAAAAATATACACAGATATACATACACATATGTGTAAATATCTCTATATATACGTATATATATACACACAGCTATGCACATGTGTAATAGGGATGATTTATCTTTATAAATATAGACTTATGAGACTTTTATGTAATTTACTTGCTCACTTAACTATTAGCACATGAAAATACTTCTACCATATCAAATGGTCCAGCTCTCTTATCTCTAGTGGCTGCATTATAGACCGTGGTATGAATCCACCATATGAATTCAGCCATTCACTTATCAGTAGGCTTTCGTTTGTTTCTACTCAGTTTTCTTTTTGCAATTTGAAACAATCAAACATGAAATATAATCAAGCAATGCTTTGTGAAATATATATATATATTTCATTTCTATATGATGACTGGAGTGGGAATTATAGATTGAAGAGTATTTTTAACTTAGTAGATATTTGCCACCTTGCTTTCTAAAAGACACTGGACTATTTCGTGTTTCTAGCACTATATGGGTGTTCTCATTTTCTTTTATTCCAATCATACTGTTTCCTTTTATCCAAATCTTGTAACAAGTGTTCTTATTTCTAATCTCTACTAGTTTGAGGGCAAATTGATAAAGAGACATATTTTTTTTAAAGTTGCTCTGCATAATGATGGAAACCTTTTTTTTTTTTTTTTAAAGATTTTATTTATTTATTTGAGAGAGAGAGAACCAGCTGGGGGAGAGGCAAAGGGGGGAGGGAGAAGCAGGCTCCCCGCTGAGCAGGGAGCGACATGCTAGGTTCCATCCCAGGACCCTGGGATCAGGACCTGAGCCGAAGGCAGATGCTTAACCAACTGAGCCACGCAGGTACCCCGATAAACGGACATATTATTGTGCCTTAACATTTCCCATCCCCCACTACCAGAGAAACTGAGCATCTTTTTATGCAATTGTTATTCGCCTTTGCTTTTCCATGAACTACCTACAACTATCCCAGGCCTATAACTCAATTGTTTCTTTTTTTGTTTTGTTTTGTTTATATGTAATACCTATCTTTGGTAATGAGCGTTATATACTAACCTTTATTATTTGATTTACAAGTATTTTTTTTTCCTATTCTAAGTTGGTCCTTTGACTCTGTGTATGACATCTTCTGCCAATTTAGCTTTTCTAAAGTACAGTATTTTTTCTTCTACAACTTCTTGGTGTCCTGTGTCAGTTAAAATTGCACATGAGGTCTTCTAGATCTTCAAATTTTTTCAAATCAATGTATTATTTACTTTTGTCTAATGTATCTGAATGAAATGCCATAAGGTTGGGGCCCATGTTAAAGTTTTTTCTTTGTGTCATTGCTTGTGATTAAATAATCTATCCCTTTTCCAATGAATTGAACTACTACTTTTGTCTTTATTAAATTCTCATACATATTGGGATTCTCTCATTTAATTCTCCCACGTCTATTTTTTTTTTTTAATTTCTTAAAACTGATGGACATAAGGCATTTTGTGGCAATTACCTAGCATTTCAGAGGAAAGGGAAGACATTACAATACAAAATTATAAAGTATAGGATTCACATCACAAACAGCTTAAGGGCAAGGAAGTTTGAGGGAGCTGTTTTTGACCATTTTTCATGAATATGACCATGGTGTCAGTGAAGACAGAGCATGAAGGTATGCATTTGTGACACAATTTGGCTGGCATTGTTCTGTTTGTCCATTGGTCTTGACCATGCCAAACTTGATCATTTTAGCACTATTATGTAATACATAGAGTCACCCCTGAGACTGATGTCACAGTCGTAGTAGATTTACAATTATAATAGAATCAAAACTTGACCTCGTTAGCAAAGTGTTTGACAAAAATCCTGGGATATCTTTGTGTATGGCAAAGAAATGAGGGCTGGATGAGAACATAACTGCAGATTTAAAGCCCACATTCCAATAGCGTTGATTAATTAAACAAAACTGTTTTTATCCCACTGCATTTTTCCCTTTGGCCATGGACTTAAAATTTTTTTTATCACACTTTTAGGTGATATCACATTCCCAGATGACACAGAGCACTGAGGAATAATTCTAAGACAGAAGAATCCAGATTCAAAATCAGTCTGACAATTAATGACAAAATAGTGACATTTACCCAGGATATAAGTAAATCTCCTCATACTGATTAAGAAAAATAACTCATATAGAAAAACATTATATTTGAGCAGGTTTGCTATGACCCAGCATAAATATTATGAGGCATTTATGCTTTTATGTCCTACCTTTAGGCCACAAATGAGCTGTATGGCCAGAAATACCTAGGTAAATATGGAATTTCTCTACTTCACTTTGAAAATAAGATTCAAACTCCATATACTAAGTACTGTAAAATATGTTTTTTATAAATATTCTTGTTCCAAGTCACTTGATGTCAGTTCAATTCCATAAATGTATGACAGATAACTATTATGACACAGGCATTAGGGAATATTCCGGAAACAAGTATACATATAGGACTTTGCCTCTGACCTTAGGGAACTCAGGGATTAATGGGGAGGGCAGACCCAAGAAATACATGATGTCACGGTACTCATAGGAAGGGCACTGTGGTTACCTAGCTATCAGCTGTAAAAGTTGTTAATGGATTTTCAAGGATACCACTTTTACCTGAAAGATGTCCTGGCTCCCTTTTGACTGCCATGTAGGAGTGAGTCAGTGAGTTGTTCTCACACTGCTGGGGTGTCCTGAGTCCTTCTTTCCCTGACCAATGGCTTCAAAGCAGCAAGAGTTTCCTGACTAATTGGCATTTCAAAGAACAATGAGGGTCATTTAAACATAATGCATTTATTCATAAAACTATCCTAAACTACAGGTTTGGTTTATTTGACCCCTAGTAATTGGCACAGATTTATAATAGAGCTAGGCTGCTCCAGATATTTTTATTATTATGATTCCTACAGGAAAGAATCAAAGCAAACAAACCAAACAAAGCAAAAAAAAGTAATAGCAACATATTCTTCCTGCAAAAGAAAGGAATACTCTACTTGCCCATTGGCCTTAATCTTCTTTCTAAAGGCCAGTGCTCATTCTCCATCAATCTCACTTGAATTTGGAAATAACTTCCCTGTTGTTCAAGAGGCCCTGCTGACATTTCACCTATCTCAAACAGCAAAAGTACAACAAAACCCTTTAGATTAGTAGTTCCCCAATTGTTTTCTTCAGAACAACAGGGGTGACAGAATTCAATGGTAAAGTGGTAAAAATAAATTAGAAGAATATTTCATACTTTGCCCCCATTTAGAATTTTACAGTGTACATTATCAGAATCACATTGGTTAACCAAATAGGATAGGACTAAAATAATATGACTGAGAGCTCTTTTAAAAAATTAAAGGAAATAAAAATAAACTATCAACATCCCTGGGAACTTAGAAAATGTGACTTCAGATAATAGAAGGTGGACATCTTGACAGTTTGATAATGAAAGTGCTAAGAAGTTTGCTTGTGGAATTAACTATTGATTTTTACTGCTTTTAGAAGTTTAGCTTTGCTGCTATTGCCTATACCTACCTACCTTACCAGGGAAGAAATCATATAGCGAGAAAAAGTCCCCAGAATTTAGTTGGGAGGAAGAACGTGTATGCTTATATATGTGTCTGTCTGTCTTGGAGGGCTGGGAGGTGGGGTTGAGTGAGAGAATGTGAGAAAACATTGTAATTGAGTTTTTTAAAGTAAGTCTCTAAGGACTTCACTGTTTATAGAAATTAAAATAACACATGATATAATTAAAACCAACTTAAACTCAAGTATTCCTTTGGCAGATAGTGTCACGTGGTTACAAATTTTCCAGATTCATGAAATGCACAATATGTAGTGTCGTTTTCAAGAGATCAGCAATCACTTTAGAAGGACGTAACAAACTGAGGGTTGCTGGGAGGGAGGGGTGGGGGGATGGGGTAACTGGGTGATGGGCAGTAGGGAGGGCACTTGATAGAATAAGCACTGGGTGTTATATGCAACTGATGAATCACTAAATTCTACCCCTGAAACTAAAAAAAAAAAAAAAAAAAAAAAAAAAAAGGATGTTCGACCTCAGATTCCTATGCAGTGGGTAAACAGCAATATCCCAGTTTTACAGGTAAACAGGCACAGAAAGGTTAAGAAACTTGCCCAAGGCCACAGAGGAAAGTAGAGGCTGAATCTGGCACAAACATTCTATTCCCCACTCCCAGAAGAAATCACTAAACCATGCTTCCTCTCGCTATGGAAGCTTAGAATATTTAACATGGTCATCTTGCCTTTTTTCTTCCCAATGACCGTGGAAAGTCCTTCTTGATTACATGGTCAGATCGGACCTTTTCTTTTTCAGCCTTGCCCATGCTTGCCTCTCTGGCAATAGATAGCAGCAGCCTATCTTCTCTCCACTTGGTTTAGGAAGTTTGGTCTTCAGGGTTTCTGAATTGCTGGCCTTTTGGTGACGTCTGACACAACAACCCTCTTTACCTGTAACCCACGTCACTGACCTCAGAGCTCAATGAACGTTTCATTTACATGCACAGTCAAATTAAATTTGCCCGGCCTTTGAAAACTTCCATCTGTTGAGTGTCTAATTTGTATTGCCATTTGTTTCACAGATGTGTAACAAGACAAATACCTGTCCGGGCTTACATGGGATTCAGAAATGCTTACGTTAATCATGCTGGTGGAAAGAGGTTAAGGGCTACACAATAAATCAGTCTCCAAATGGTTTTCACTTGGAAAGGCCTGGGAGAACAGGGTTATTTTTATCCTAGGATGCTTTTAATTTGAATCAAAAATGCTTTACCACATGTTCTGCCACAAGTTCAAAAGGATTGGTAACAAACATTTAATCTTTTTCTTCTCGGATTGGCGCTAAGCCCTCATCAAAAAGCGTATGCAGTGAAGCAGCTTATCTCCACTGAGCTGCTCCCCTTAATGTGTTCCTAATTATAATCGTCTATATTGCTCACTGTGGCCGATTGAACAATATGGCAGTAATTTCTTTACAGGCCTCCCTGCTCTTTGAACTGTGAGTACAGAGGGCTAGAACAGAACCAGATCAATGGGATTTGAGTGCTGGCAAATCAAGCCAGATGCGATCTTTAGAGAATGAATCTCCAGCTGTTTCCCAGAAAGGAATTTCCACAGACAGCTGGGGACCTTATCATTATCATCATGATCACGGTCTTCATCATCATTCCCACAAAATACACCCACAACGCTATACGAAATGTGCAACTATTCTCATCTCTTCCTAAATCACTACCCATCATGGAGTTTCCCAAACGCTTTGAAATGGAGACTGTGTAACACGGATAAGTCTGTGACTGAGGATGTGGGATGGAGACATAATAATATTATATTGACCCTGCATATTTGTCAGTGCTGCATGATATGTGGCTGAAAGCCTACCTAAAATCCTTTTTAAAGTACAACATTTCCACGTTTTGTAAGGGGGAGCTAACATAATCCTCATTCTCTGGGTCAGAATGGTATGTTATTGCTTTGTGCATATGTCTCTGTGCCGTCCATGTCACTATCACCAGGCCTTGTCTGGGGTAGTATCCACAAAACATTTCTGGAATAGTGCTTGCTTTGCGTTGCGTCTTACGCTGTAAGGGAAGAGGGCAAGCTTAATAAGTTGGAAGGAAGTTGCCGTGGCCCTCAAAGAGACTCCCAATCTAAGAGCCCAGTGCATACATTTAAAATGATGATTATTTTGAACAATTTAGGAATCGGTCTAGTGAAAGGAAATATCTGATAGGAGAAAGCCCCCGGGGGTTTCCCACATGCACCTTTCCGAGTTGGCTGGTCTCAAACACCTCAAACACCTACCTCATAAAAATCCTTCCCTTCTGGCATTCTCTGCTCTGGTGCTCCAGATTCCTGCTCCCGGCTTCCCTTTTTCAGGACTTTCTGTGGCTGTCTCTTTTCCATTGGGTCACAGCATTCTGTCTTCAGGGAAGGATTTCAGAAGAACCAGGATCAAATTAAACTCTTTATAATCTGTTGTTACTAAGTGAGGTTGGTCAGGTAAAATACAAAAGAGGTGGAGGTGGGAATTCAAGATCAGGAGAACAATACTTAGGGACCCCCAAGATATGAGCGAATGAGAAACAAGAATAAGGATCCCTTTTTTGGAGTAGTGGCCATAGAGGAGGAAATCTGAGAGAAGGAGCAGAGGGCGTTGACGTGGAGAAACACAATCTAGGACTTTGTTCATCTCTTGCTTAAAATACTTTCTCCGTTTTATATCCTTTTGTCTTTTTCCCCCCACTAGCTTATAAACTCCTTGAAGACAAGAATCACCAATGCTATTTGCTCATCACTTAATTTTCATTACCTAGAACTCGAAGAAAGCAAACACTAAGCAAATGTTTCGTAAACTTTGTATCTTCAGTATATTATAGCAGTTGCTCAATAAATATTTAAGAAGTATTTACAGTTTTTGTTTGACTATATGCTTACCTGAAAAATTCTTCTAGACATCTTAACCTCTGATTCTCAAACAAAACAGAACAAAACAAAACAACCAAAAAGCCTTCAGCACTGAAAGTACATTGTACAATTAGTCTTCTGTGTGGTTTTTAGCACTGAGTGTTAAGACCTAGAGCATGTAGGTGGTGAATCATGAATGTTTAATTTCATTTGCTTACCTGAGCTAAGAGTTTGAGGAACTATACCACCATACATGGGTACAGAGTAAAATAATTTATATTAATCTGTCAAATATGTAAACACATAAATATGAGCTGAATGTGATTAAAATTATGCAGTATGTCTTGAAGCTATCTTTTCTTAGGTCGCATAGATAACAAATGTGAATTGTTTGGCGCTGTGGTATTCAAACCTTTTTTGATTGAAGATCCTTATGAGTTAAAAAAAATTGTGAACGTGCATCACCAATATATGTATGTTTATTTATAAGTTGTACATGTACTTTTTTTAATACTGATAGCAATTTTTAATATATTTCTTCCTTGATTTAGGGAAAATATATTTAAATATCAATTAACATGGCATTTGTCCACAATCTAATGACACGTCTTGCCTCTGTCCTGGGTGTGAGCATCCTGCTTGGAAACAGACCATAGCTCTAGAGAAGTAGCTGAACAGTTGTGGATTTCATCATTACCAAATTTGCTCTTCTCTTTAGGACACCAGTACAGAATTGGAAAAGGGCAGAAAAATGCACTTGGTCATGGATGGAGAAAGCCAAGGACCTTCCTGTGCAAGGCGGGGTGGGAGGGGGAGGGGACAAAATTGCTTATGAAATGAGAAAAGCATGGGGCTTGAAGCCTCTACCATGTCTGTTTCTTCTTAGCCAACATTTTAGTAGATTTAGTAAGTATACATCTACAATAGGGTTAAGAGAACCAGGGTCTTCTAAAGAGTACATGAAATCATCAACGTGTTTTGCAAAAAATTAGAAGTGAAAGTAATTTCCACTATGAACCTATTATAATGCTTCCCTGTTTTCCGGCCACAGGTCAGTGAGCAAATTTGAATTAAGATTTGGATAAATGGTTCCTTCTGACGGGGAAGGGTAGGTAATGTGATCAGGGCTGGGTAAACAGAGGGCATCAACTCTGTATATTGGGTTTCTGTTAATGGGTACAGAGATGATTGCTGTCTATTATCGAGTATCTTTTTTTAAGTGGGTAAAGAGAAATAGCAAACATTATCCTAGAAATGTTTTAAGAAATTAATAAAAGTTGTAGAATTGGGTTTACCAGAATAATTCAATCAGGTATATAGGGATTGGAGACTCTTAAATTACTGTGAAAAGACTTGTAATAAGGCCCAGCTTAAAGGAGCAAGTTGGTGTTAGAGAATCTTGGTCGTCTTCCTTTTAAGTCCGACTTTGGAAGGATGAACATTGTGGTATTAAAAAAGTTTAGCTTCCTTTTGGGGCTGCATACCAGTTCTTATAGGCTGTATAAGTACTCTATTTTATGCCGGTTGCGTAGTCACAGGTTCTGTGAAATCCTTCATTACAATTTTTATAAAAAACAAATCAATTCTAATTCAATTCAACAATTACACATTGATCTCCTAAAATGTGCCAAACATAATACAGAACATGCATTTTACAGGAAAATTGGACTGCACTAAGATACACAGTAAATCATCTGCAATTTTATGAAAGGGAAGCCAGGCATGTTAATGGAGTTTGTTTTTATAAACATGAAGTGTTTGGGCATGTTTGATTTTTCAGTTGGGCTGCTCAGCCAAGCTTAGTTAACACCTTGTAAAAAGTGTGTTGCTTCTCATTTTCTTAATAGGAAGCAGTGAGAGTCATAGTTCAGATCCCTAGATCAGCTGGAGGCCTTCTGCGGCATTCCTTAAGCCTCTGAGGTTGGATCTAGGATGCACATCCATCTGGATACTTGAGCCCAGAGAGTGTGTTTCTCCAGAGAATTCAAACTATCTCCCCATCAATCTTAGACAAGTAAACTATCTAAAAGCAGATCTTTGTTTCACATTGCTAAGTGGGAATAAAGGTTCTATTGATAAGCTTTTACATCATACTAATTTCTTGAAATATGTAGCTGGATTCTCATTTTTACAATCCACTTGGCCTTTAGTACATACCATATTTCTGCATCTGTGTGGATATCACTTTTCCCAGTAATATAATGTTAACTTAAAAATGTGATAAAACAGGAAGCATGCTGGAACTTTTCCTTGTCCTGTGGCCTTAACAAGCCACAGCTGTATCAGCAGCTGGTCATTGAAGGAGCATGGTGCTGGCCTCTCCCAGCATCCTTTTTCAACTAGATCAAAAGGAAATAGACGAGGCAGAAGGTTTTATCATCAAAGCCAATAGAAATCTGAGGGAGCCAATATTTCCATTTAGATTGCTTTAGCCTCATCAGACTGAAAAGATTTTTCTCTAGTGGGAAGAGGTTGTTAAAGCAGCCAATTTAAAAAGCTTTTTCATCCTCACAAATTTATCCTTACTTAGTTTGTCAAAGAAAGGGAATATGGTGTCAAAAAGTTTGTTCACCTCCCAACATGCTTTGCTGAGTTGTCAGCTTATTCTCTTACCAAGTATTTTAAAAGTTGTGCTAAATACCACCAGTGATTGTTTAAATGGCATTTCCACTGCAAATAGCTGGCCATAGATTGAATAAAGGAACCTCAAACTTCTATTTCATTTGCAGGTGAAGCTAAAGAATAACTAAAATGAGGGAATTAATAGTATCCGTTTCTAGAAAGGAATCAAATAAATATTGTTTCATTTGAAGCTATTCAAAATAAGTATCTTAATTCTTTCAGATGGTACTGTCTTGATGCAATTATTTGAAAATCCCTAAGGCTAAGTGCAACCTGTCATTCAATGGACTTGTGCGGGACCTGGGAAAATGTTAGGAAATATTCTGTTTATTTCTAAATTTTGCCTTAGAAGACTTTATTATCTTTAGTGCAGTTTCAAGTTAACAACAATATTGAGAGGAAGGTACAGGGATATTCCGTATACCCCCGGCCACCCACACATGATAGCTTTCCCCTTTATCAACCTCCTCCTTAAAATGGTGCCTTTGTTACAATTGATGAACCTATGTTGACACATCATCATCACCCAAAGACTGTAGTTTACATGAGAGTTCACTCTTGCTCTCGTACATTCTGTGGGTTTGGAGCTTTTGGTAAAGATGTGCAGAAATGGGAAACCTTGGGCACTACTGATAGGACTGTAAAATGGTGCAACTGCTGTGAAAAATAGTATGGTGTTCCCTCAAAAAAAAAAAATGAAGCATAGAATCACCATATGATCTAGCAATTCCACTTCTAGGTCTATGGTGCAAAGAACTGAAAGCAGGGACTCAAAGAAATGTTTGTACACCCATGTTCACAACAGCATTATTCACAATAGCCAAGGGCTGGACGCAACCCAAGGATCCATCAACAGATGACTGGATACACAAAATGTGGTATATACATATGATGGAATATCATTCAGCCTTTAAAGGAAGATAATTAATGGCACATACTACAGCATGGATGAGGACATTACGTCAAGTGAAATAAGCCAGTCACGAAAAGACAAACACTGTATGATTCCACTTATGTGAAGTACGTAGAACAGTCAAACTGATAGAGACAGAAATTAGAGGGGTGGTTGCCAAGAGCTGGGTTAGGGAATAATGGCAAGTTATGGTCTAAGGGTACAAATTTCATTTTTAGAGGATGAAAAGAGTTCTGTGGATGGATGGTGGTGATGGTTGCACAACAGTGTGAGTGTACTTAATGCCTCTGAGCTGTATCTATAACGGTGGCTAAGACAGTAAAGTTCATGTTATGTAGATATTGCCACAGTTGTTTAAAAAGGTGAAATCAAGCACTTTAGAAGCAAAGAGGAATACAACGCGCAGTGCCCAGATCTTCATTTCTAAATACCATTTTCTGATGAGAGGTAGCAACACCCTTCTGAGAAATGGCTGTTTCTAGGGCTGGGGCAGAGAAAGGACAAGGTAAGCCTGGAGAATCTTGCCAGAAAGTAATCAAGTTCTCAAAGAAACAAAGGGAGCAAAACACAACAGAACAACAACAAACAATGGGCCACGTCAAAGGAACGTGGGAGCCAATGGGAAGAGCCAACTGGCCGGAACTGGCACAATTTGAGCAACAAAATAAATACTGTGGTATTGGATTGGAGCCCAAAGTAGAAGTAAACATCTGTGGATCCATCCTAATATAAATCAGTGTTTCAATAAATCAGTAAACGGAGGAGATGGGTCTAGTCTGCCTTACAGAAAAATTCTAGATAATATGTGTGGGCGCTTGCTCTTCCAGGAAGTGAAGCTTAGCCTCTCCTCACCTCAGTGGAGGCCAGGCTTCATGGCTGGCTGAGTGAATAGAGTATGGGAAGGAAAAAATAATAGTAATTTTACAGTGGGGAAAACTAGCAAACACTGGCTTCATCAAGGTTAACATCACCAGAGATTAAGTGAGTTTGATATCATAGACCCGCTTATAGAGTGGGATAAGAAGGACCCTTCTTTGGGGGCATTCTTCCCCCAAACTTTTGATACCAATCTAACCATGAGAAAAGCATCAGACAACCTCAAACTGGGGGTATTTCACAGGGTACCTGACCAGGACTCTTCAGAGTTGTCCAGGTCGTCAAAAATAAGGAAAGACTGAGAAACTGTCACAACTATAGGAAATTAAGGTGACATGAGGACTCGGTATCATATCCCTGGATGGGATCCTGGAGCCCAAAGAGAAAATTCCTGGGAAAGCTGGAGTCATCTGAAGTAAATCGAGTTTATTTCATAGTATGTAACAATGTGAACTTCTTAGTTTTGACAAATGTACGAGAATGAGGTAGGTTGTCAAATTAGGGGAAACTTGGTGAACCATGTGCAGGAGTTATCTGTAACATCCTCAAAACTATTCTATAAGCCTAAAAACTGTTTTAAAATTTTATTTTTAAAAAGGAATCTGTTATTTGCCTTAGCATGATAAACTATATTTTGAACAACCTATAGGTATTTAAGGAGACTGAAGACATTTTTTTAAAAAATCAGTAAAAAATCTATCAAGTAATGGACTAATAAATAATACATAATGTTTATTAAGCAATTATGGCGGGGCCCATGACATAGTACATATTCAATAAGTGATAAGTGTTATCACTTAATATCGTGTTAGAAGAACTTAAAGTTGAAACAAATAAAAATTATATTTTTGGGAAAGAAAGAGAAATATGTTTATATTTTTTATACATTATTTGTACATTTTTGGCTCATTACAAAAACAGTAAAGAATCAACTGAATATTATTGGTAGAAACTGACTATAATTATTGGAAAAATTTAGCGAAGTGACTTGGCACAAGATAAACACATTAACTATCTGTATAAATACACCAGGAAAAGAAATCATGAATAGATTCAAACAGCATAATATACCTAGGAATAACATAAGTGCCCAATAATAGAGAAATGAAAAAAGTAATTTATGATTTATGTACATGACAGAATATTAGGTGGGTATTTATACTTGTGTTTTCAGGAGAATTTGTGACAATAAGTCAGATAATTACAATAAAGTTCAGTAAAAATTTAAGATGCCAAATTACGTAGTAAGTCAATTCAATACTGGGAGGAAACTATGCAAATAAAAAGCCATAAAATTAATCCACTTGATTCTTAGGTCAAAATAGCTGAAGAATAAGATCTCTCAGGTTGTGGTAGGTAAAGGAACAAATCCCTACCATAAAAGATGAGGAATTTGGTTCTTCGTATATTCAGTGAGGGTTTTTGACACGAGCTGACGTGAGCCACCGATCTGGCCATTCATGATTGTCAGCCGCTTTTCTGTGGATTTCAGGTGGTATGACCAGAGGCAGGTGGGAAGGTTAAGTTTGAGAATCACATTAAAACACAAAAGGAGATCTCAAATATGTTGTTGCTCAAAGAATCAAGAAATGTGACCAATGGTGGCCCTCCAAAGGAAAATGTTTGTATCAGAGGGTAAAAGTGAAAGCTTTTGTCCAGGACGTGCACAATTTTGGCTTTTTGGCAATTTCTTGTAGGAGAGGTTGAGCAGAAGTAGAAATCTGCTGTGGGGAGCATTCGATAATAAAATTGTCCCTCCCATGGACGTGGCCCTTGAGGCTCTGCGGGAGAACCCTTCTAACGGGGCAGTGCAGTGTGACGTGGCCCCCAAAGTCTGTGCTGCCTAGAGTCCTTGCATCAGCCCAAGGTAGAGGTTCTCAGTGTCCCCCCCACTTCACGTTCATCACTTCTGTGAAACTTCCACATAAATATATGGTCTGTAAAGTTAAGAGCGGCCGAATGCAAGTGCTGCCAGAAGGAATGAAGAGTTCGAAAGCTTAGAACAGAAAGGGAATTACTGAACCATTAAGTTCAATTAACAAGTGAAAAATGAACTAAGTTGTTCCAGAGTGATTTTTAATTCTGTCAAATAAAGAGGAACCAGACTGCAGGGTAAACTCTTATTTATTAGTTTTGGTTAATGAGTTTTTCCATAAGCAGAATTTCTTAAATTTTATTGAATCAATAAAGTCACCGTTTGGAAATCTGGTTTTTCCCACCAGAGTAGGATTTTAATTAAGCATACGGCAAACACCCAAGCGCTGTAAAGCAACTCCACGGAGGTGTATTGGTCTACGGGTTGTATTACCGGCCCGGTGGACAGGGTTGCAGAAGTCCTTCATTTGCATGTAATCTCTACCACGTACCTCTTGTGCATTAATTTTTATCTTCAGGATGATGGTATTTTCCTTGTATTCGTTACCAGAGAACTGTTGTAAAGATAGTAATGTCAGGGCTTCTCCTTGAAGGAGGAGAACTTATCCTCTCTTCTAGCCTCTGAGCAGGCAAGGCGTTAATTATATGGAGTATCTTGAACTTCTACTAAAAAGGACTGAGTCTAGGCTGTGACCACCCTTTACAGTACAGATAGCCTTGCTGCGTTTCATGGTCACGGGATACATCCTGCCCTGGTCAGTGGCTCTGTGAACACCTGCCTTTATTTAAGAGAGAGTCCACAGACAAAAAGGAGCTGGAGGGGCGTATATATGTCCCCTAAACTTGAAAACATCATGAGGTATGTGCTTTGCAGATAATCTGTCGGTCGTTCCTTCCTTATTTCAAAAGTTTGGGTAGAAAAGAAAATTGCTGTAGTGTGTCCCCAAGTCCTTGCATTTCTGTTTGCGCTGTGTGTTTTTCAAGATAAAAGAAGTAATGGGAACTTGGAGATTGCTGATTTTCTCCTCGGAGAATGCCCCCATTAGGTAAAAGGCTTCTCCACTGGTTTTTCGTTAAAGTTGTATGATGTGACAGAACAGTCACGTACTGGGGATCTGAAGAACTGGAGTTCAGTCCCAGTCTCCAGACTGTGTATTTAGCTGCCGCATGGACAGCTGTGCCTGAATCAGGGGGCCTCAAGCCGGCTACATCAAGAAAGCAAGTGTCTACTTCCCTTCCCTCTTCAAAAACTCTTTCTATGGTTCCACCTCATAAATGGCAATCCCAAGGGTAGATTCAGGTTTTGTGGGGTCTAGAGCTTATAAAATTGGGGGACCCCCCGCCAAGAGATTGATTTCTAATTGTTGTCTGCAATACCATGCTAACTACAACATAACCTAGGGATGGTAGAGATGTTAGATTCATTCTACTGCTCTAGAGAACTGTGCTTTTCTAGTGTTTTCTCTGGCCTGGTAACCCTGAGGGCCGTATCCCTCAGCAGATACACCCATGTGTGAGTGGACAGTCAGTCATGGCTGTAGATGGGTAGCATTGTCTGGAGGCGGTTACTACTCTGATTTTGCACCTTGAGGGTATTTATCATAAAAGCTTCTCTGTCCTGCATTAGGCTTATGGCTTAGTCACTGAGACGTGGCTGGCTGTTTCTAGCCTGCAAGCCCATTTTCCATCCTCTGGCAAGTCCTGGCAAGAAGCCAGGCGGTCTAGGTACCCTCACAGGCACATGAGAGGCTTCTCTGCTACTCTCCCTCCTCTATTAATACTTCAGGGTCTAATCCAGAAAGTCAAGTTGAGAGCTCTGTGGTGACCTCCACGCCACACTCAGACTGGAGGTATGTTCCCGGTGAAGTGGCAGGCTCTGGGAACCCTATCCCGTGACATGCATTTTTTTCTGAAAAGAATTATCTCCAATTTTATGTTATAACAAGTAGTCATTTAAGTGTTATCAGAATAACCTCTGCCTGCAGATTTGCCTACAGATATTTCCCACAGCTGTTTTTTTTTTTTTTAATTATTATTCTAGAGAGAAAAGGAACTGGGGAAAAAAATCCAGATTATTGGAAAGAAAATAGCAAATATATCCCAAACCGGATATTACTTTCTCATGGGTCTGTCCTTCTTTCGATGAATAACAGTTTTATGTTTTTGCAGGGCACAAGCTTACAAATTTCTCTGCAGTCCTTTTTTTTCCCCCTCCAACTCTTAATACTGATGCTTGTGTCATGTCATTTTTCAAATTTGCTTACAAATTGGTTACTTCGGCTTGAGGTTCCTTTCTAAGACTCAGAGGATAGAAATAATGGAAGTTTTGGAGGGGAGAAGATCAGGGGAAAAGGTGAAATACTTATGAGTAGTACAGCTATTAGCTTTGAAATGGCCTTAAACAGTGGAAAATAAGACAACATGCACATATGTATGTCACTCTCACTCGTTGACCCAACTCATGAAAATAATAACCATGAAAACGCCTGGACTTTATAAGATATGCTGCACCAAGCCTTCCGAGACTGGCAGTTTGTGGTCTCCGGGGCGGCAGCGCAGGCATCGGGGAACGGAGGAGCTCTTCAGGCTCGCACTGAGAGCACCACGGACAGCCACCGACTGTGTGCAGCTTTGCCTGTGGCATATTCTGTTAAAGGTCAAGTCCATAAAGGGGAAACACGGCTGGAATGAAAATAAATTTCTGAAGGTAATTTCTGTCACTCTAAAAAAGAAACCATTAATTCCCAGCTTTTGCCCTTTTCTAATTCTGTTGGCCCCTGGGACTTGAGGTCCCTCCCTTGAAGTGACACTTCCTGTCCTCCCATCCCACTGTTTTGTTCCCTCACGAAAACACTTCCTCTGACCCATCTTATGATTACCTCACATTAAATAATCAGGCTCATAGCCGCTTTGGGGTTCATGATTTCTCTCACGGGGAGTTCTCACACCTCGAACGCAAAACGGACAGACGCCTTATGGTTATTGGCGCTTTGTTTTTTCAGTTATCTAATTGTTTGGATTGTTTTCTAATAGTCTCAAAAAGCCCTGATCACTGTGTTTTCCTACGTTATGAAGACACTTAAAACTGAGGAAGAATATTGAGTTTTTCTTTGTTGTTATCAGGCACTGCAGGCTTTTGCGGAGTTTTCCAAGCTGAGCTCTTTGATTTGTGAGCAAAAGTTTAAAAGGCTAAAAAGGGGGAAATTGGTTCAGTATTTCAGGCACAATGAAACATTTCTTTTGTCACTTTATTTCCCTACTCTATTAATTTGTGGTTACTCACCTTCTCCTCAGAGATCCCCCGGGAACCCCAAGTCTGACTCTCTATGATCTGGCACATGAACCCAAACATTTCTCCCAGTAAATTACATCTCACGTGTAATAAAACAAAATTGGCTTTTCAGGGAGCATAGGAGAATGTTTTGGGCCCCGGTTGGCCACATTGAGGTCTGTTGCTCACGTGTGTCCTGACGATGAGTCTCTCCGTGGCCTGTGCGGCTCTGGGAAGAGGAACGTAGGGCTCACTCACTGCTCTGAACAATGCTGGAATGCTTGTTCCCTGCCCATTCACTCAAACAATGTGCCATTCTGCACCTCATAAGCACTTGATTTATCCCAACTCTTGGGCCTGACCTGTAATCCCCCTCTCCTTACCCATCTGACCCATCTGTGTTTCATTTCCCACTCATCAGCATCCAGAGAGCTAGGCCCAGACCCTGTTTGGAACCATTAGACAGAGATTGGCACTCTTCCCTCTGCCTGCACCACATCCTCCGCTGGAAAAAAAATGACCATCAGATCAGAGAACAGAGCCTGCTTTGTCCCCTGCAACGGGGATCTGGAAGCATTTTCAATCATTTGCACTCTATACCCACTCAAACGCATTAATGTGATCAACATTGGGCCTGTTGTGGGCATTTTTTCCAGCAAATAGCTTGCTAACATTCCAGGCATGTACTCCCCTGAAAACAAGACTGAGACAGGGCCCTGAATATTCAATTGGAAAATCACCAAGAGCAAAAGCTTAGCTTGGCACGGCTGGTGTTGATTCTTAATAAGTGACTTCCTAAAGCTGAGGCATGGGGCTTACAGCGTCAATGACTTGTTTGAAAAATATTTTGTAGGTGCCTCATACCACTCTATTTCCTGTGGTATGCGTCATATTGTGAGCTATTCCAAGCCAGCCTGGTGAAGCACGCTAACTTTTTCCCCCCCAAGATTGTGGTGTTTAACTAAAAATGTCTTTATACAAGATGAGCTCATAGCTATTAGTGCTGATGTAGTTTTAACTGCTTGGATACCCACTGCAGTTGGTTGAAAATGTGCTGAAAAAAGGTAAACCTGAGCAAAAACATATCTCACCCTGCGTAAACGGGCGGACGGCAGTCCCAGTGACAGCATTTCTTCAGGGGGAGAAAGTTCCAGATTTAAGTACAATGCGTACCTTTCACTTTCATTAAAAAGACTCACTGTTCTTAGTGTATTACTAAGGTGCTGGAGACATCTGGAACATGGGGGTAAAATTAACCCTTTCTGATGCTTCTGGTGCTCTGTTAAACTCACTGAAGAACAGAGGTAATGTGATTGGAGGAAACAAGTGTATCTTGTTGACAGAATTTCCTAAAAGGGAAAGACAAGAAATCCAAAGACCAAAAGTTCTGCCTCTGAGATTAAAATATTTATGAGTAGGATTTGTGTAGGGATCAAATAAAGTAAGGTATATAAGATATCTTGACCAACATTTAGAATTCTAGAGCTGGGGGAGGAAACGAATACTGAGCCATGCCTCCTCTGTGGCATGCCCAGTTTTTGGTACTTCTGCATACTAGCAAAAGTGGTCTTCACAGCACTTAAGGCATACATATTCTTTTCATTTTGCAAGCGAGGAAAGAGAATCCCAAAGAGATTCAGGGAACTTTCTAAGATCACACAGATGATTAATTATAGAGGCAAGATTCAGAACTAGATTTGCATGACTACCAAGCTTGTGTTCTGTCCCTTACCTTGCTTGCTACTCACAGATCCAAATCCAAATAGTTGAATCATCATTACTGTTGTAATTTTCTACTCGTTCCGAGGATGTGTGTTTGCCATGGTGTGAGGGGCTAGAACGGGAGGTGAATGTAAATTTATGTCACATACTCCTTTGCCTTCCTCCAGCAAATCGGTTACAGACAGTGTCTAGTTTGGGGCCCTTCCCCAATGGGTGACCAGTAGCTATTAAGTGATTAGACATTGTACATGCCATCTCTGAGTGATTTGTGTTTCTACAATAGGGCCTTTTATAACACAGAAGAGCGGGATTGAGACTCTGGACACTGCCTGGGCTGTGTTTGCCTCTCGGGGCAAATAATTTTCCTTGGTGCCAGGAGCAGCTCTGACGTGGCCGCTCTGCCCTTGTGTGGCCTGGGGCTCTGAGCTCCCCAGCAAGGGCCTGATCGCATCTGCCATCAAGTAGGAGTGCAGCAAGGTGAGGCCAGAAGAGCCAATTTGTGTGTCAGGAAAAGAGGTGACCATGGATGTTCCTATTTCTAGGCCACTGAGGGGGTCAGAGAATCTCTATAGGAAATGACCAAGACCTCTCTGGGGCAAGAGCTATTGGACAAATGACTGTACCGTATTATTAAGGCGAGGAAGACCGTCTAGCCCCCTCCACATTTAGGAAGGCACATACTGCAACTCTTCCCATGAAGTGGAAAAAGGGGCTTTTGTGTGTTGGGTATTTTCTGTAAGCGTTTTGGCTTTGCCAAGCTTTCAGGCTACAGAATCCCGCACGGGGACTGTGAATTGTTAGTCGATCCTTTATGACCTGATACTTAGCATGTTATCTAAAGGAAATAACTT
This sequence comes from Ursus maritimus, assembly GCF_017311325.1. Taxonomy (NCBI): domain Eukaryota; kingdom Metazoa; phylum Chordata; class Mammalia; order Carnivora; family Ursidae; genus Ursus; species Ursus maritimus. The sequence continues at coordinate 52,429,945 of NW_024423344.1, forward strand.
GTCTCTTGGTGGAGATTTGCAAGCTGGACAAGTTTCTTTTCACAACACGCTTTTTAAAAAATATAAAATTAAAAAAAAAATTCTATGACTCCCTCCCCCTTCCCCATTCCTTACAATTTAATAAGTTTGCAAAACTATCAGTTCAGAATGCCTAGCTGAAGGACAGCTGTGAGATTGGTTTCTGTTCTCTAGTTGTACGTAGTTCTCATCTTCTACCTGAGGCATTAGATGAAAAGTTTCCGTCGAGTGAGTAAAAAAAAACATTCACTTGTTATTTTGAAACAATTCTAACTTCAGAAGTTTATCACCACTGGAGAGGGACATTTGGGGAAAAACCATATAAATGTGTTGCTAAACTGATGAAACTTTCACAGATTTTAGAAATATGTATACATACTTTTATTCTTGGAATTTAAAATCTACATTGGAACTACTTAATGGAAAGGCAGCATTAGGAAAGGCGAGCGGATTTTTCTAATGAAAGCAGGTGACATGGGTACCAGTCAGAAATCAGTTCCATTTAGACCTTTTGTAATTTCATCAAAAGTCAATTTTTTTACACCGAATATTCTTGTGTTATATTTCTTGCAAGTTGATTTGCTGTCTCGTTAGAGAGACTTTCATCCTCAGCAAGCGGATGGGAAGAAAACATGTAAGAAAATATAAAACAAAAACAAAAAAAACCCTTAAATTTGCATGATCCATCATGGTGTTAAAGAGAAAATTTGGAAATGCTGGTTAGGAACAACTGAAGTCTTCAACTCATGATGTTTGAGCTGATTTGAGTTTTCCTTAAGCCCGCTTCATTGAGGGCTTTCATGTTCACCATGGACATAAATTCCCCATGGCTCTTAAGTAAGGACTTCGTCTGAAAGAAGTGAATAGAACGCTGGGACTTTTCTCTTAAGATTACATGTACTCCTTCAAGTAAAGTTCCATGCAACTTTCCTTCCCAGAGCTATGCACACAAAATTTCAGGAAACAGCAGGTCTTAATTAGGCCTCCAGTTTATAGTTTCACCTGAAAAAATACATTTAAAAAAATCATATATGTTTGGCTGTCGAGATTTTTCAAGTCAATAAATTCTTGCTAATTAATCATATTAACGGTGCTCCTTAAAAGTTGAAAGAGAATCAGAAAACAAACCAAATTCCCCATAAATATCCAACATAAAGGCCTATTCACTGATGCATTTTCAGTTTCTAAGAATTTTACAAGTGCTTTTTTCTCCCTGACAGGACACACACACACACACACACACACACACACACAGTCACTATCTGCAGTCGGATTACATTATCTGGACAGGAAAACAATTCTGGTGACAAATTTTAATACTTCAGAATGACGTCACTATGTGTGAGTACTTTGCTGCTTAATACCCGTGTGTGATTGTTTTAAAAAATTAGAGCCTCCAGGGGCGCCTGGGTGGCTCAGTTGGTTAAGTGTCTGCCTTTGGCTCAGGTCATGATCCCAGTGTCCTGGGATGGAGCCCCACGTTGGGCCCCCTTCTCAGCTGGGAGTCTGTTGCTTCCTCTCCCTCTGCCCCTCCCCCCTGCTTATACACACTCTCTCTCACTCTCTTTCAAATAAATACATAAAATCTTTTTAAAAATTGGAGCCCCCAAACCATCAACAGCAACATGTTACCTCATCTTTGAGCCCCCACAAAGAGAGAAATGAACAATAAGAGGTGAAGAGAAGAGGGTGGACTGGGAAAGCAGGAGCTAAGGGGGCAAATGGACTTCTGTCGTTTTGTCCACCATTGCATTCTTCAGGAGGACCCTAATCCTTGGTAGAAATGTGCCCTACTGATATCCTAGTTGATGCTTTGGTCTGCTATGGTGCATAGCGTACAAAAGCGGATTGCTTAAATCCCCTTCGGAAGCGTAAACAAATAGATCTAAAATCCCACCTCTCTCTGTGGCATGCTTCCTGAAAATAGTGCTACTGTTGTTCATTAAGAAAATAACCTTTCAAACTCACAAACTTTAAGCTCCCCAAATTTCTTTGGTGTGTGTTTATCAAAATGCTGTATTTGAAAACCAGTGCACTTCAATTTAAAATCTTGTTACTTCTCCGCATGTCATACTTAGCCATTTTTCCAACAGGATTTCTGAATGTGGTTGATCTTTTAGAAGGAGAGGAGGTCAGTTGCTCTTTTCAAAAAAGTAATGAATTTTAAATCAGCAAAATGGGAGAATTTCACATTCAGGGGAATAGATTTTCATATCTTTTAAACCTTTCATATAGTATGGAGATGGCCCTAATTTTATACATATATAAAATGGGAAAATGGCTAATAAGAATTTCTGTCCCCACCCCTCCCACAACCACAAATGGTTGATCATGGGAGCAACACAGCATTTTATAAGATCCCTATTTGGAGATTTTAGAATTACAGATTTGAGCTGATTTTATGCTGTATAGACAAAGAGAAAACTAAAAATATAAAATAAAAACAATTATCTAAGGATCTAAGGAGGGGTACGTTCCAAGACCCCCAGTGGATGTCTGAAACTGCAGATACATGCTATGTTTTTTCTATACATACATACCTAAGACAAAGCTTAATTTATAAATTAGGCATAGTAGGAGATTAACAGCAATAACTAATAATAAAATAGAGCAATTACAACATGTACCATAATAAAAGTTACATGAATGTGGTCTCTCTCTCAAACTATCCTATTGTACTGTACTCACCCTTCTTCTTGTAATGATGTGAGATGATAAAATGCCGAGGTGCTGAGATGAAGAGAGGTAACATGTGGGAACATGTCAAGAAGAGGACCATCTGCTTCTGGACCGTGGTTGACAATGTGTAACTTATTTTTTAATTTATTATGTTCAGTTAGCCCCCCATCATTAGTTTTTGATGTAGTGTTCAATGATTCATTAGTTACATATAACACCCAGTGCACATCACGACAGGTGCCTTCCTTAATACCCCTCACCCTGTTAACTTACAACACAAAAGTGAAACTATGGATGAGGAGACTCTGCTCTATTTTAATTTCAAATACTTGCACATTTCGGTTCTTCTTTCATGGGGGAACTTTTGACCTATTATTCCTTCCTGCCTCCGTTAGTTACATGAAGGTCTTCTATTCTGGGCTGTGTTGCCAGCCATTAAGGAAGACTAGGTAAAAAGCTGTATGCTATGTCGAAGAGTAGTTGACCTGGCTCCAGCTAAGCTTTTAACTCATTGTTTAACTTGGGCAAAATATTTCACCTCAGTTCCTTTACCAGTAAGTTAAGGAAATTGAGGGATGTCTGGGTGACTCAGTCAGTTAAGCGTCAGCCTTCGGCTCAGGTCATGATCCCAGGGTGTTGGGATCGAGTCCTGCATTGGGCTCCCTGCTCAGTGGGAAGCCTGCTTCTCCCTCTGCCTTCCGCTCCCCTTGCTTGTGCTCTCTCTCTCTCTGACAAATAAATAAATTAAAATCTTAAAAAAAAAGAAGTTAAAGAAATTGAATCACTGATTCACCCAGCAGCTTTTGGTGAGTGTCCATTCTAGGAATGTGCAAAGATATGTAAGATATGTAAGAGAGTCTGGCTCTTGAGGGTCTTTTGTGTAGGCAGACATATAAAAGGTTGGAATGGGGATGATATCCACACATATATTTCCATTTTGATCAGCAGGCTTACTACTTTTTTATTTACTACATGGAAAGAAGTAGGAAAAAAGGAAAATATCTTGTCAAGAAGCTCTTGAGGCAGTAAGGGTTCTTTGTTCTCCCATTTGTTCATTGAGACTCAAGGTGAGGATTGGAGGTAGAAAAAAAAGAACAAGTTGGTTGTGAAACCAAAAGCAGAATGGGCTTGTGTCCCACTTCTTTCTGGTTTGGGATTCTGGATGGAGAAAGCCTGGCAGATTGTCTAAATTCCCACCAGGGAACAGCTACAGCAAGTGTAGAAACAATGGCATGGCATGAGAGGGAGAAAGAGTGCTCAGGTGTGCCTTTTGTTCCCTAGCACCTGTTGGTAGCACTGGGGACATCTAAAATTTCCCATGTGTTCCCATGGACACTGAAGGCTGAGAGCCAGCAAGACTGCGATGGGGCTGCAGCAGTGAGGGAAGAGGGGAACACCTACCAGAGGCTAAAGAGAGGATCATCTCTCTCCCCCAGGGTCAGATGGAGTCCAAGGCTGAGCCTCAGAAGATCCGAGGGGCAGAGAGAAGGGAGGGCAGGCTGAGGGGCAGGATGGGAACTGCTGGGCCACAGCTGGACTGACGGAGGAAAGTGACATTCCACTAGCTACTGAACTTCATGACCAGAGAGGACAGAAACCTATACGGAGAAAGGGAAAATGAGTTTACCTCAGCCAGAGGCCAACAGAAGTCAGAAGAGAAGCTTGGGGCCGGGTTAGTAGCAGGGGCTCTGCCATGACACCGTAAGGATTATAAGCTTCCCCCTATACTCACACGTTAAAGGGGAACAGAGCAGGGGAATCTGTCTCAGGTGAGATAACCCTGGAGAGCAGTTTCAACTTTACTTTGACTAACTCTTCGCCAAAAATGGATTGCATTAACTTAAAAGGGGAGTGTTTTAAACTGGAAGAGATTGAGACAGTCTGAACTGGCAGGTGTAAGTCTTTCTTCCCCACCTCAAGTCCATTACCATGGGGCCTCGGAACAAGATGCAGATCCAACATGGATACTACGGACATTTTTTTGAACATCTGTATTGTCTATAAAAATGATGTGTCCTCTTTTATGATAGTATAGCAATAGCTTTTAGATGTTTTCCAGTTTTTCGGGCACTCTCCCATCCATCATTTTATTTGCTCTTTTAGGTAAGGATGAGAGGTTGGCAGCATGAGTTATTACCTCCGTTTTATAGGTGAGAAATCTGAAGGTCAGTGAGGTTGGCTTTCTCGCCTCTTTATCCATAAAGTGGAGACGGTAATACTTGGCCAAAGTCTTGGGAATTTTGTGGGATCAAATAGGAATGGGGAACTCATAAGCAGATACAATTTGCTGTAACCCTAAGAACATGTGAAAGCAGATGAGGCAGGATGAGAGTGTAATCAGAGTGACTAAGATATGGGTGATGCTGTCGGACTGCAGAGATGTTTTTCTCTCGAGAGGATTCCTAGAAAGGTTTCAGCAAATCCGTTTATGCATGAAATGCTCCGGTGAACCTCATGTTAAATGAACACTGGAGAACTGCAGTTGGGTTCCAGGAATAGATATCTTTTTTGTGATTTCGTGAAAAGAGCATGATTCAGCACACCCAACTCAAGTTTTCACTTCAGCACACCCAACTCAAGTTTTCACTTCAGCACTTATATTGTGAGTGTGATAGGGATAGTAAATACATGTTTTGTGCAATTTCATATTTTTCAGCTATCTTAAAACTGTGAAAGATGTGATAATTGTATGCTTTTTAAACAATGTGATATAATTTACACTCAATTTCTGTAGAATAATACAAGTGTGGGGCTCAAGTAACCTAAGATTTTGATCATGGGCAGGTCAAGGCCACTCCAGGCACTTCTCTCTAGGAATGAAGTGGCCTCCTCTTCTTGGCCTTTGTGGTCTTGTGCGGTCTGGTCCCTGCTGATGTCTCCAACCTGATCTCACATCTTCCCCTTTCTCACTTACTGCATGTTTGTCACACGGCCCTTCACATAGCTTCTCATTATCCTGAGTGAGGCTTGTGGATATGATCTTCCCTCAGCAACGAAGCTCTTCCCTTCTCTGGGTTTTTGGCTCTTTCTCACGCATTAGCGCTCTTCATCAATGCCTCCTCCCCAGTGAAGTCTTTGTGAATTATCCTGTTTAAATATAGCCCCATGCTAACTTCTGTTTTAGTGCACTCCACTTTTATTGCACTTAATATGTTGTAACTAGCTATTCAATTGGTTACTTAATATCCATAATCTCCCCAAGTTAGGGGAAGGTGGACCCTGTTTTATTCATCACCGCACAGCGAGGCACTACCTGCAACATAATTAAGGACTGTTGAATTAACAGGTAAATAAATGAATAAACCAGGTATATAAAGCCCTTAGCCAAGTGTGTAGCCCATAACAAAAGTTTAATAAAAACTGACTGTTTTTATTATCATACTATTGATGACCTCAAAATCATTGTTGCTTGAGTTGTATATAAATATCGGGGTAAAATATAAAGAATATATTATAAAGAATGTAATAGGTTTTGACATTTTCTACATGATTGTTTTGTATGTATTCTCAGATGGATTCAAATTATTCATAATTTAAATTGCGAATCCCAAAATAGAAATGCAAATGAACAATAAAGCTCCGAAAAGGTATTCAAACCAGCTGAATATTAGATAAATAGAAATTGAAACAACAATGAGATATCATTTTTCTACTGTTTTCTACTATAAGATTGGCAAAGAAAGAAGAAATTAATACTCTTCTGTGTTGGCAAGCATATGGCAAAAGTGTACCTTCATATGGACTTTTCTGACGGAAAATGAGGCAAATACGTAACAAAGCTTAAAATGTGTATCGCTGTTACTCCAGCATTCCAATCCCAGGAAATTAAACCACGAAAAAAAATTCAAAAAGATAAAAAATATTGATAAGAATGTTTACTCCAAGACTTTTTGCAATATAAAAATTTGGAACTTACTCTATTGTAAATATTTCATTATGATGCAGAAATTTGGAAATAAGTTTATTTTAAATAATGGTATATTTATAACTGCTGATAGGCATGTAAATTGGTACAACAAACTTGGAAAACAATTTGACATTATCTTTAAAGTTAAATATGAACATGTCCTATATCCCAGGAATTCCAGTCTTTAGGTATGAACCTTAGGAAAACTTGCACACAAGCCCAGAGAGGAATACACAAGAATTTTCCTAAACATTGCTTTTAATAGCTAAACAGTTTGATATACAGTATTTGTGGTATCGCTTGAAGTATTTCTAATTTATATTATTTTACTAGGGTTAACAATAGGGTTTTTTAATTTTATTTTTATTTTTTTCAGCTTTACGGAGATATAATTGGCATATAACATTGTGTAAGTTTAAGGTGTACTATGTGATGATTTGATACACATATATATGGCAAAATGATTGTGATCCTAAGGTTAGTTAAAACATCCATCACTTCATATAATACAATTGTGTGTGTGTGTGTGTGTGTGTGTGTGTGTGTGTGGTGAGAACACTTATGATCTCCTCTCATAGCAACTTTCAAGCATATAATACAGTATAGTTACCTGTAGTCACCATGCTAATATTTAACCCTTGGAACCTATTCTGGGGGCTGAAACTGATCCCCCTGGGCAGTTTCTACAGCCAGGACTGAAGTCTGTATACCTGGTTCTGGAGGCGAGGAGGGGTGCATTTCCCACCGGGTCACTGGGTTGTCTGGACTGCTCCCCGACATGGCTGGAGGCACTGGAGCCAAGTACAGGCCCCATTAGGATCTGAGGCACAGATGTGTTTCTCACCTGGTCCTCCAGCCAGCAGAACTACTTGCCAACTGCTGTCGGAAGATAAGTGTAGCCTTTTTAGGCTCTTCAGGGGTGCAGATGGAAGTGACTGCTGCTGGTTTACTGGGCTACAAGCACAGCTCATCAACTGTGGCTTGGGGCTGGGGGTGGAGGGGCCTGCGTGGAGCCCTGTATAAGGCCTTTTCGGGATCGCCAGGATCACAGGTGGGAGTGTCTCCTACTCAGTCCCTGGGCTGGTGGGTCTGCTGATGGACTTGAGCTGTTGGGTTTGTGTCCCTTTAGGATTTCTAGGGATGCAGCAGGGAGTGTGTCCTGCTGGGTCCCTGTGCCAGCAGGAGTGTTCATGGACTACAGCTGGGAGTGGCTGGAGCCAAATATAGGGCCTTTTCAGGTAAATCCATATATTATTATTATTATATCTATTCTTAGATGATTTTTGATATTTCTTTATGCCCTGGCCCATGGTAAATTTTTATAAACATTCTATATATTCTTGATAAGAATGTTCATTCTTTATTTGTTGCATACAGAGTTCTATATACATTTATATTAAACTTTTTCTGTTGCTCAAATATTTAAAATATGTGTTGCTCAGAAATTCATTTAGCTGTGAGTCAATCCTTTCATTCTCCCTGACGGAAAGGTTCTCTCTCTTTTCATTCTCTCTCATCCTGTAACTGATAATTTCAGTATCTAATGTCCTAATTAGAGAGGGCCTAATTCTGTTTCGATGGCTTTTGCCAACTCTCTCTCTCAAATTGGCTTGCTTGGGCGTGTGTTTTTGTAATTGTGGATTGTAAGCTCATCTTTCTCTGGACTCTAGACCTGGCAATTATGTGAAGCCTAGGTGGAAATCATATGCCTTCCTCTAAAGAGTTTCTTTTATTCTTTTTTAGGCAACCTCAAATTGGGTACAATTTTGAGTTTATTTCTCAGCTTGGGGTTTCTTAGACCATGTAAGTTGTATAAATTTGAATCCCAAGCCCGTGTGAGAGCCGACTTTGGTTACAAATTCTCAAGGGAGACTTTTTCTGACCCAGCTTTTAGCTGGAACCAAGATGTTACCTTACAGTTCTCTTTGCCTTTAGGTGTATTTTTCTAATCCACGTTTTTACTGACAATGGAACTCTTCAGATGCTTAATTTATACAGAGGGGAGTCTTAGTTCCAACCTTGATATTTCTTCAGCTAACATCATGTCTTCAGTACTTCACTTTACCTTGAAAACCTAAACCTCCATACACCTGAACTCATATAACCCTGCATGTTCACTACACAGGAATTCAAATAAAATAAGATTTAAAAAGAACAACTTAAACCTGTGCAGTTCAGAGATTTACAAGAACTTTAATGTCCACTGCACCACTGCTCTCAGCTCGCTTCCTGCTTCCTAGCCACTTCCTGGCTTTGGGTCTATGGGTATTTTGTCTACTATTCTGCCAGCTTTGTCATGCATTTTAAGCATCTGTACTAACATGTTTGTTCATAGCATTGGGTGAAATTCAGTGAGCGTCTATATAGAGCATTTAGCTCACTGCCTGAAATATATGCAGATCTAGAGGCTTGGGTTTGAAAAATGCTGCCCTGAAAGAAGAAAAAGCTTTTGACATTCCTATTAGTTTCAGGAAATCATCTCAGTTTTCTCTGTCCTGAATAACCATCTCGCACAATACTACCCATTGAGTGCACAATAAACATTCAATTTTGCTAATGATTGAGATGAGAAGAATGTGTCCCTGATTTCTCTGTAGGTGCAGGGCAGAAGTAGCTGTCAATGGGCATATAGAAATATCAGGTCAAGGGTTTCATTTCTGAAAGCCCATGGACTAAGGCAACCTGGAGAAGAAGAGACTTTCACAAACAATAGGAATGGGTTTTTTTGCCACTTTTCCTTTCAATCTAATTTTCTTTCCATTGAAAGCAGCTGTGCTTTTTCTCATTCTGACAACTCAGAAATCAGTGTAACCCATTCTTTATAAATGCTTTAGAATATGCTGGCAGACGCTGCTTCTGACAGTAGGCTGCTGAATGTTCAATGGTGCTTGATTATGTGGAAGGTTCAAAGACTGCTGTGATTATTTCCTTCTTCGTAAAACTGTCCTTGTCTTATTACAAAACTGCTAATTCTTCCAGAAACCAGAGATTATCTAAATAAGCAAGAGCGGAAGCCGTACTGTGTAACAAGGATGGGTTCTTTCCTTTTCCTTTTTTTCCCTGGGGGAGTGGGTGATTTTTTTTTTAAACAGCTTTATTGAAAGAGAATTCCTGTACCATCCAAGGCACACATTAAAATGTACAATACCATAGTTTTTAGTATATTCAATTCAGTATAATTTTAGTTTTAGATACCACCATCACCACAGTCAATTTTAAAAAATGGTTTCACCACCTCAAAAAGGACCCCTGGGGATGCCTGGGTGGCACAGTTGATGAAGCATCTGACTCTTGGTTTCAGCTCAGGTCATGCTCTCAGGGTCTTGAGATCAAGCCCCGTGTAGGGCTCTGCGCTCAGTGAGGCGTCTGCTTAAGATTCTCTCTCCCTCTGCCCCTCCCCGTACTCTCTCTCTCTCTCTCAAATAAATAAATAGATCTTAAAAAAAAAAAAAAAGGAAGAAACCCTGTACCCTTTAGCAATCACTTTCTACCTCCAACCCTGCTCCTCCCAGCCCTAAACAAGCACTAATCTACTTTTACCTCGATAGCTTTCACTCTTCTAGACTTACACATAAATCATATGTGGTGTTGTGTTACTGGCTTCTTTCACTTAGCATGATGTTTTTAAGGTTCATCTATGTTGTAGTGTGTTTTAGTGTTTCATGTCTGTTTGTGGCCAGATGATATCCCCTTGTATGGATATACCATATTTGTTTATCCATTCATTATCTGATGGACATTTGGGTTATTTCCTTATTTTGATTATTATGAACGGTGCTGCTATACACATCCATGCATAGGTTTCTGTATGAACCTACTTTTTCATTTTTCTTGGGTATATAACTAGGAGTGGAATTGCAGGGTCTTACTGTAACTACGTGTCTCATTATCTGAGGAACTGCCAGACTATTTTCCAAAGTGGCTGCACCTTTTCTCATTCTCATCAGCAGCACACGAGGATTCCGATTTCTCCACAGCCTTGCCAGCTCTTACGACTATCAGACTATTTGATTCCAGCCATTCTACGGAAATGGTTTCTCATTGGAGATTTGATTTGCATTTCTCTGATGATTAATGATGTCGAGTATGTTTTCATGTGCTTATTGACAGCTTGTATATCTCACTTGAGGAAATATCGATTCCGATCATTTGGCTTTGTTTTACTTGGGTAAGGGCAGGTTTTTAAAAAAATGGTTTCTAATATATGATTTTTAAAATAAAACCTAGTGACTTAACATGTATATCCTATCTAATAATATCCATAAGAAATGTACTTGATTAAGAAGAATAAAAGTACCTGAAATTGGAACTCTTAAAGAAAAAAAAAAAACGGTTTGTTATATATAGATCATTGAACAAAAAGAACTTAAAATAATAATGATTACATTTTGCAGGTCATCCCTGTCCTTCATTATAGTGTTCCTCAGGGTCTCTTAAGTAGGACTTCAATCCATTGACCCAATGAATATCATTTCCCAAAATATTCTGCTTGACTGCCATGTACTTCCCTTGCAATTCATTGCTCCAGTCAAGAGACATCTCAGATGTTCACCTGTCTATTCCCTTGGGAGCCATTTAAGAAGCCAGAGTTAATGAGAAAGATGTTTTGATTTTTTTTTCAAACAGTATCTCATCCCCTCTGGCAGGAAATTTTCTTACCTTACGACTGACCAGAGCCTATAGGACCTGTAGTACCTCTAGTACCTACAGGACCTATAGTAACTAGATCATTGATGTCAGATACTGGGTCTCTGTCATTTTAACCCCACCTGTGGATGGAGTGGGCCAAGCTTGCTCATATCTCAGCACACCAAATGCTGTTATTGGTCTTACCTATTTTATATCTTTTTGGATGGTAACCCTAAGTCCTGGAATTTCCAGTGGAGCTCCATTGTCAAGAAATGGATCATTTTTGAAATATGTAAATAAATAGGACTTAATTTCCCTAGTGTTTCAAAAATCTTCATATAAATAAATTCAGAAATCTTTTTTTTTTTAAAATCCCCCTTTTTCCCAACCTGATATCTTGACTTGTGTATCAGGTATATGGGAACCATCCTAGAACACTACAGTTCTAAGACAAGGTTGGAGCAGGTGAGGGCCCTTCTTGGTTAACTGCTAATATCTCCCTTCAATTGACATTTTATAAGTACTAGCTTAACACTTACTTGGATTCTAAAGAGAAATTGGTTTCTAATTAACAAAAATTCCATGTAATAGGGAACTTTCCATTGATATTATGGAGCATATGTGAAATTATATATGATAGAGTTTACTTGGAGCATCAGTTATAATAGCCACAGTTTATAAGGAATGAAACGTCCCTCAGTAAGGGTTTTATAATAATTACGGGTCAACCACATAATAGAATAATAGGTAAGCCATTTTAAAAATGTGAAGTAGTTATGACATGGAAAGGTTTCCAAATGTTTTCATTGAAAAAAAATACAAAGTGTACAACAATATGTATATTATGAAGTCATATATAAAATATTTCTGTGGATGAGTTTACAAATGCATGAAATATCTCCTGAGGTTAATGCAAGGAACTAGAAACTGGTTGCTTTTGAGGAATGAGGTGGTAGCTGGGGATCTGGGAAAAGGGAGGCTTCTCACTACACCTCATAGAGTATCTTTCCATTTTATATCATGTATATTAATCTTATTTAATAATTCACAAATCTTAAATAAATAAACAAAAATAAAGAATTTATCACATATTCTTATTACATGCTATTTCTCATATCATACAAACTTCTTAGGATGCATTGTAACTCCCAAAGTGTAGGTAATCAAATATTCCTTCTTAGTAAAATGGACTTGGCTTCCATTATTAGGTTTGAGGAATTCTGCTTAGAGGGCTAACTTCATATGAATGGTGCCAGCCAACTTCAGATATTATGGTGCTCTTTATAGAGGGCATATAGGTGAGAACTTTTTTTAAAAAGCCTCTTTTCATTCAAGGTACTTCTTTTTCTCTGGTTATTTAAGAATCTGAACGAGGAAACTTGAATCAACTGGCACCAAATTTCTGATTTATTCCAGTAAGTTTTATTGACCTTTCAGACTGGAACTCTGGGGACCTGCCCGTCTAAGTTGCTTCTTAATCCTACTGTGGTTTCACACCAATGTAAGAGTTTTGCTAATGTTACATTAGTTAAAACTTTAGTAGAAAATAAAATAACAGAGAGTCCAAACGCTTTTTTCAATTTTAACCCAGACAGAAATTTGAACTTTTGAGACCCCTTAAGAAAGGCACCAACTCTTTTTAAATCCACTGTAAGATGTGGCCATTTAAAATGTCTTATTGCAGATGACATTTAAAGAAAGAAAAACTCAACTGAGGGCTTCAGAGGAGAAGGGGGTGGGGACTGGGATAGGCCGGTGATGGGTATTAAGGAGGGCACATATTGCATGGTTCACTGGGTGTTATACGCAAATAATGAATCATGGAACACTACATCAAAAACTAAGGATATACTGTATGGTGACAAACATAACATAATAAAAAATATTATTAAAAAAAGAAAAACTCAAGGAATATAAAAGATGTTAAGAGAATTTGTGAAAAGAATGATTTAGAGTTATTTCTTCATACCTTCATGGTTTGGGTTTAATTTCATTTTAGTTAAATGATGCCTGTTGTAAGTATTATTTCTGAAAATGATGATGAAAGATCATCTTGCTCTAGAAAAAACACTTTTATCTAGCTGCTACGACCAGAGATCTTCCATTAAGTTTTGGACAGATTCTTCTCTCCTTTTCTTTGTGCTCACTCTATTTGTGTATATGTGTATATCTGTTAAATATAGTCCTTTTGCTTTGTTACAAATGAAATCTGATTTCTTCCAGTTACCAAAGAGTTTATATATGAATTAACTAAGAAGCTTTACTAAAATGACTTGACCTTACTTGAAAATGACCCTGTCTGCCATTTTCCTGAGAAAATGGAACCAAAGCAAACTCACATTTAATTGGGAAAAATTATGCCAGTTCCCTGTTATTTAATATTTTATTTGGGGATTTGTTTTCAGTATTATCAACTAATCCTATACTCTGAAACTTGCAATGTGATCTGTGTTTGCACTCAAGAAAATCTAGTGCGAAAAGGTCACCTACAGAAATTGGGGGAGGGAAAAGGAACTTCATGGTGGAGCAACCTAGGTCAGCCAAGTGGTCAGAGTCAGCGTCAACATGCTAAGCAATGTCGATAGTATGTATTGTTGATATGAAAGTGACACTTTACCCCTTTGTTTCTTCTCCCAAAAACACAGAGAAAAACATTAGACAAATCCCAACTGAAGGGAATTCTACAAAATACCTGGCCAATACTTCTTAAAAGTGTCAAGATAATAAAAAACAAGGAAGTCTGGGGAACTATCGTAGCCAACAGGACACTAAGGAGACAACAACTATAATGCTGAATTCGTTTGCTCTCCTTGCTTTTCTCTCAGTTTTTGCCTCATGTACTCCTCATGTACTTGGACGCTGTATTGTTAGACACATACAAGTTAAGGATCGTTATGTCTTCTGGGAGTAGTGACCCCCTTATCATTATATTATGCCCCTCCCTGTCTCTGATAACTTTCCTTACTCTGATGTCTGCTCTGCCTGAATTAATATAGTTACTCCCTCTCCCTTCTGATTAGTATTAGCATGGTATAACTCTCTCCAGCTCTTTATTTTTAATGTATACCTATCCTTTATATTTAAAGTGGTTTCTTACAGACAACATACAGTTAGGTCTTGTTTTTTGATCCAATCTAGCAATCTCTTTTTTTCAATTGGCATATTTCAATCATTTGTGTTTAAAGTAATTACCGATATAGTTCAATTAATATTTACCATAATATTTATTACTGATTTCTTTTTGTTGCCCTCGTTCTTTGTTCCTATTTTTTGTCTTTCACTCTTTTCCTGCCTTTTTTGGTTGTAATTGATCATCTTATATAGTTTGATTTTCTTTCCTTTCTTAGCCTATCAATTATACTTTTCCTTTTTCTTACTGTTTTAGTGGTTGCAGTCCTAGGGTTGCATAGGGGTTGTTTTTGTGTGCCTATCCATTTATCCGGCATGGTGCTCTCTGAGCCTCCTACATCTGTGGTTTGGTATCTGACATTAATTTGGGATAATTCTCAATCATTATGGCTTCAAACATTGCTTCTGTTCCTTTCTCCATTTCTCCTTCTTCTGGTATTCCCATTATATGCATGTTATACATTTTGCAGTTGACCCACAGTTCTTGGATACTCTGTTCTATTTTTCAGTCTTGTCCTCTTTGTTCATTTTTTGGCAGTTTCTACTGTCACATCCTCAAACTCAGAGATTCTAGAGATTCTTTCCTCAGCTATGTCTGGTCTACCAATGAGACCATCAAAAACATTCTTCATTTCTGCCACCATGTTTTTGAGCTCTATCCTTTTTTTTTTATTCTTAGAATTCCCATCTCTGTGTTTACATTAGCTATCTGTTCTTCCATGTCATCTATTTTGTCCATTAAAGCCCTTAGCATATTCATTATAGTTTAAAAAACAAAAACAAAAACAAAATTCCTGGTTTGATAATTCTAACATTCCTACCATACCTGACTCTGGTTCTGATACTTGTTCAGTGTCTTCAAATTGTGTTCTTTTCCTTTTAGTATGACTTGAAATTTTCTTGTGGTGGTGGATGAAAGGTGGACACAATATACTGAATAAAGAAACCAGTAAATTGGGCTTAGTAATGGTATTGTGTGGAGTGAGAGAAGCGTTCTGTAGTCTTAGGATAGGTCTCAGTCTTTTAGGGAGCTTGTACCCATGGACCATGAACTTTGCCATGCTTCTCAATCCCACCACCCTCCCCTGAGGTGGGGCAGAATGGGTAGGGGGAACTGGATTGGAATGTTCCCCTTCCCCAGGTAAGTCAGCTCTGATAAAACCCCATCAGGTTAGGCTCTGGTAAAAATGCTTTCTTCTCAGGGTAGGCCTCGTTAAGAAGAGCAGAATACTTTAGTATATTTGAAAATAGTTCCCTTTATCTTTCCCCTGGTGGAACTATGAGGGGATTTTTCTCCAGTATTCGTTCTGAGGACTTCATAGAGCTTCTGGAGGTAAAATTGTCTTTGAATTTTTTAGAGTTTGAAAATGATAGATGCCTAGGTGAAACTTTGG